>NC_136270.1:13504854-13577354 GCF_964187855.1 Myxine glutinosa | reverse complement strand
CCGCATTCAGACGTTAATCTGATGTGTGTGTGCAACGTTGCTTTTGAGTGGGAAATATGCGGTTCGCCGAGTGGGAGCCGTGGAACGTCCACACCCAAGGGTGTGATTTCCCAGTCGCCTTGAGGGCACCTTTGCGCAGCTTTGGCAGCGTGACTATGACTGTCATCCGAACGGGATTCTGGTCTCGATTAGACATTGTTCTGACGATTACTGGAGCGGATCGACTTTGGCTTGATGCCGGAATAGAGACATTGGGAATATTCTTCTTTTCGCTCACTTGGAGCACAGCGAGTTATATTGTACGAACCTGATGGTACCATCATCGGAAATATACTGTATATTGGTTGTACAATTGATTACTATTGTTGTTGTTCTGTTATTCTTGTGTGATCTTAATGCAATACTTGTTTGTTGGTAACAATTGGTGTGGTTTCACCATTGATCTTTGACATACAGAATAACACATCTTTCTGCCGTGACTCCTCTCGGGGCTCGGAGGTACACCGTGACCGGGGTTTGGGGAGGAGCACGTAACAATATATACATATATATATATATATATATATATATAATGTTGCGGATATTGGATTTACATCCATCCATATCCGCTTGTAAATATTCCCCTATTTCCTCCATCCTTCCCAACTATCCCCAATCCCCCATTCCCTAGTCCCATTTTCTGTAAACAACACTCTGTAGACCCGACCTCCCCCTATTTCCCCCATTAAATGTCGCATCCAGGTCCACCGCATCTCACGTAGACAACTATAGGACATCTTGCTAGTTATTCTTAGTCTATGTCAGTTAAGGACTCGTTTCCATTAATTCTGACTCTTCGTTGCACCAGAATGTGATTGTATGGCACCGTTAGGAAGTTTAGGACCTCCCAATACCTCCCCGCAGCTCTTCCTCACGGTTCAGCAACAACAACAACAACAACAACAACGGCGGCGGCGCGGGGAGTGCGCGTCCTCACTCCGGCTTGGTTGGTGGGGGGTGTTGGGAGTGCACCAGGCCTTTCCAACGAGCCGCCATCGAGCATGTGCTCGACGGGGTTACCAAGTAGGGGCTCGCTGTCAGCTCCTCGTCAAGGGCGGAGCCCGGTAACCCCCGCACCCAATAGAAGCGGCGGATCGGTCCCATCTGGGGCGGAGCCAACGAGCCGAGGGCGTGTGACTCCCCGCTGAGCATGCGCAGGAAGAGGGAGGTGACGTCAGATGCGCCCTCAGCTTGGAGAGAGAAGGACGCCACCTCCGAGCGCTGTGACACCTCCCCGCATCTCTGGACTGGACCGTGCTTGATTCTGTCCCTGAGCCAAGGTGCACCTTGTGCTATCGACTGCCTGTCCTTCCCTGCCATCAATCCCTGTGTAAGTCAGTCTTGTTCCGTTTGTCTGTGGTCTGTCTGGGATAGATAAGATTGTGTCTAAGTGCCTATCTCTTCTGTGTCTTTACCTCATTACCTTGTAATCTACCCCTTTTCTCCCCCACTAATTATATCCTCCTCCGGAGGTCTTGAGAACTGTACCCCTTGCGTCGTTTCCTCTTATCCCAGTCGTTGTGTCCTTTCCATCATTGATTTAGCGTAGCGCGATTTGGCCAACGTTCGAGTGGAATCGGGTGAGTTGGGGGTAATCGGGTAAACTGTGCGAACACGGCGGCCATTCCGCTCGGCCCATCATAACATCTGAAGCCGTGTCCGTAACAATATATACGTAGTGTGTTCAAAAAGTATCCGACATTTATTTTTCGTGCGTAAAAAAAAAGAAGCTAAGGAGGCGTTGATTGGTGCACGTATGTAGGCGATCCTAATACGCACGCGTGAATTTTTTCCCACCTGCAGAAGCTGTCATTCGACGGCAGACCGCCGATGAGTGAGGACATGTAAGCGAGCGCCGTCGGATTTTCGTTTTTGACAAAATGACGGAAAAACTTTAACAACGCTACTGCATCAAATTTTGTGTTTTTTGGCCTCGGGGATGTTGGATGCTTCCATTGTGATGACTGCAACTTGGTTTCTGGGTCGTACCCATAAACCCAGGACTCATCGCCAGTGATCACTGTGTTGAGGAAGCTGGGATCGCTGTTCACAGTCTCCAGCATGTCCTGTGCGATCTCCAAACGGAGTTGCTTCTGCTCAATCGTTAGCAGCTTTGGTACGAACTTCACTGAGATTCTCCTGAAGCCCAAATCCTCCTTCATAATGGAATGAACGGTGTTGAATCTTGCGGATCGTTTCCACTTGGGAATCGCCAAGCTTTACACAAAATTTGATGCAGTAGCGTTGTTCAAGTTTTTCCGTCATTTTGTCAAAAACGAAAATCCGACGGCGCTCGCTTTCATGTCCTCACTCATCGGCGGTCTGCCGTCGAATGACAGCTTCTGCAGGTGGGAAAAAATTCACGCATGCGCATTAGGATCGCCTACATACGTGCACCAACCAACGCCTCCCTAGCTTCTTTTTTTTTACGCACGAAAAATAAAGGTCGGATACTTTTTGAATCGGTCGGATACTATATACATATATATATATATATATATATATATATATATATATATATATATATATATATATATATATATATATATATATATATATATATATATATATATATGTATATATATATATATTGCTGACTGATACTATTGATCGTTTATTCGTGACCATATTAGGCAGCCTGGTTCTGCCTTGCTCTGGATCCATTAAGTACTGCCGTGTCGACCCTGTAGTGAACACAGATGGCCAAAACAAGCTTTACTCTGAGGCGTATAAGCCAAACCTGGCGAGATTATCTCTTTGGCGCACGCGGGGGAGGACCCGAGGCCTTACCTGAATGGGCGGCCGCAGCGGAGGTTTATTCCTCGACCCACAAACAAATAAACGAACAAGACAGGCACGACAAAGAAATGCAATCAATCCGGGGTTTATTATAAATAATGCAAAGTAACAGGGAAGGTGAGGTAAACTAAAGTTCTAAATGAGGGTCCCTCCACACGGACTCAAAGACACGAACAAGGGAAAAATAACGAAAATAAATGTTCAGTGTCATGCAGCCACTTAGCTCCAATCTCAACGAGGGTTTGGTGTGGTTCACAGGTCCCGCGTCCCTGCATGGTAAAACATGCGTTGGCGCGAAGTCGCGTCCACAGCGAGCCGCCGGTGCGAGGCAAACAGGCAAGAGCTCCTCCCTTGGTCCTTCTCGTTCGGCTGCACCGAGCTCCAAACATCTCTGAGGCGCACCCCGCATGAACGCAGCACGATCGCGTCCTCCTTCGTCGGCGACCAGGCAAGAAGAGACGAAGAGCAAGCAACCAGGCCAGAGAGACCGCCCGGACCAAAACCAGAACAAACAGAGAACGATTCAGGTGGAATCTTCCTCCTTAACCTTTTCAACCCGAGCTGCCTGGCGTCACATCACCAATCGCCGAGCGCGATTGAATCACCCAATCGTTCCTCTACCACTCACAAAGCACGGGGAATGGCTTCCTTTTACACGCGTCATCAAGGCGGAACCTAGTCCTTCATCGAGAAGGTTCGTGTGACGTCTGTTGTAGGAGGGGCGGGGTTTAGTCCTAACGGGCAGCTGTGGGGTTTTTGCTCGCACTGCCGGTGTTGTGGGTGAATGGAGCATTCGTGGTATGGCTTTTTGATTAATATAAAAATGAAGGGCAAAATTTCAAGAGGCCTTTACAAACAACAACAACAACAATAACATGCATTTTAAAAGGCCATTTTCCCTGCTAGAGCGGGGGTTAGCCTTGCGGTCCCCATGACAATCTTCTCCATTTTGCCCTATTTTCTGCATCTCTCCTTGTTAACCCCCTTGCCCGCATTTCTTCTTCCACCATATTTAGCCAAGTCTTTCTCGGTCTTCCCCGTCTTCTACTTCCTTCTACATTCATTTCCATCACTCTTCTCAACCAGTCACTTTCATCCTTCCTCAACACATGACCAAACCATCTCAACCTGTTCCTCTTCACAGCATCAATCACAGGCTCTATTCCCATCATCTTTCGCAATTCATCATTTGTCTTCCTCTCTCTCAACGATACTCCGCACATACGTCGAACCATTCGCATTTCCACCCTTTCAAACCTTCGTTGCTGCTCTACGTTCATTACCCATGTCTCGCTCCCATAAATCATAACACTTCTCTCACACATGCAGCATACACCTTTCCTTTCAGCTTCAGCGACACTCCCCTCATCATCAGCACGCCACTCAACTCCCAAACCTTCTTCCATGCACATCTCACTCGAGCAACCGTTGCCGAGTCTGATCCACCTCCTACATTCAGCATGTCTCCGAGGTAGCAAAATGTTTTCACACCTTCCAGCTTCACACCGTCTCCAAGATCCAACTCAACATTTCCTCCATCTGCAGCTCCCTCTGTGCACACGTTACATTTGAATGTAGCTGCCACACTGGTTAATGACCCTCTCAGACCACTACATTTTTGATGAACCCACTCAGCGCACATTGTACACTGAATGGAGTTCACTCCGACACCCTTCCTACACACAGCACAGGGCCACTTCCCAGTTCTTTCCACCTCACCACATGCTTTACCACTTGCCATCACCTTCGTCTTTCCGATATTCACCTTCAGACCTTTTGTCTCCATACATTCCTTCCACGTGTTCATCTTTTCCTTCAGTCCATCCATACTTTCTGCAATCAACACCAGATCATCTGCATACAACAACTCCCACGGTAAACCCTCCTTTACGTTCTGAGCCAGCACCTCCATCACAGCTACAAATAGTAGTGGACTTAGTACGGACCCCTGATGTACTCCCACCTTCACCTCAAACTCACCACTGTTCCCGTCCTTCGTCCTTACAGCTGTGCGCGCTCTTTTGTACATTGCCATCACTACTCTGATCAACCATTCCTCCACTCCTAACTTCCTCAATGCCCATGTCAATACTTTGCGTGGAACCCGATCGAATGCTTTCTCCAGATCAACAAACCCAAGAAACAACTTCTTCCTCTTCTCCATGTACTTCTCCTGCAACTGCCTCACAATGAAAAGCGCGTCTGTCGTTCCTCTTCCTGGCATAAATCCAAACTGCATTTCGTCGATCTTCACTTTCTTCCTTATCCTCTTCTCCAACACCCTTTCCAATACCTTCATTCCATGCTCCAATAACTTTATCGCTCGGTACGAGCCACACTCAAGAGGGTCACCTTTCCCCTTGTATAGAGGCACGAGGGTACTCAGTTCCCAATCCACTGGAATGCGGCCTTCTTTCACCACCAGATTACAGATCTCTGTCATTCTCTTCACACCCCAACTTCCTGCTGCCTTCAACATATCTCCCACAACTCCCATCGGCCCTCCCGCTTTTCTACCCTTCATTGCTTTTATCACTTCCTCAACTTCCTTCTCAGTTATCTTCTCTGGCGGTCCTAAAACTGGGTTACTCTCTATGTTGCCATCCCATTCATTCTCTGTATTCAACAGCATTTCCATATATCTTTTCCATCTTCCTTTAATTCCATCTGGGCCGACAACGATTTGTCCCACTTCATCCTTCAAGCAGCTCACCCCCATCACATCACACCTCTCTTTCGCTATCTGCTTTGCAATCCTGAATACCGCTCTCTGACCCTCTTCCGAATCCAAGCGTTCTACGAACATTTTCCTACATGCCTCCTGCGCCTTTGCTACCTCTTTCTTTGCAGCCTTCCTGGCTGCCTTATAACTTTCATGCTCTGCTGTTTCTGCTCCCGTACCCTTCGCCTTCTGCCACTCCTTGAACTTCTTCCTCTTCTCGTCAATCCTCTTTCCAACTTCATCATCCCACCACCATGTTTCCGAGTGCCTCGGTGGTCCTTTTGTCCATCCACATACCTCACCAACGGCTCCCAACAGACTAGCTTTCATTGACATCCAACCACTTTCAAGCTCAACCACATCATCCTCGACCCTACTCAGCCTCTCTTTTAATGTCTCCCTTACTGTCACCTCTTTCAACCTCCACACCTTCATTCTCGGTTGGTACTTCACCCGCCGAGCTCTCCTCGCACCTTTCACCCTTACGTCGCAGACAACCAAGTGGTGCTGTGAAACAGCCTCCTCCCCCGGGATCACCTTTGTGTCTCGGAGGTGCCCCCTATCTCGCCTACGCACCATCAGGTAGTCAACGGTTGTCGTCGACCCACCTGACGTGTATGTAACAAGCTTATTATCCTCTTTCTGGAACTGAGTATTACAAATGAACAAATCAGCTCCATCAGCAAACTCCAAAATCCTTTCACCTTCTCCATTTCTCACACCATATCCGTAACCCCCATGAACTCCGTCAAAACCATCCATACTCCTTCCCACATGTCCATTTAGGTCTCCTCCTACCACAACAACTTCCTCATCTTTCACGTTTTCCATCAGCTTCTCTATCGCACACCAGAACTTGTCCTTCTCTTCATCGCTCCGACCAACCTGCGGAGCATATCCCGAGATGACGTTCACCAAGAGCTTTCCAATCATCATTTTCACCATCATCAACCTATCACTCACTCTAGTCACACTCACCACACTGTCTACAAACTCCTCAGAAAACAGGACACCAACACCATTCACGCCCTCCAGGCACCCTTGCCACACAAACTTGTATTTCTGTCCCTGCCTACCCTTCACCATTCTCACACCACTTCCCTTCCATCTCGTCTCTTGCACACAACATATGTCCACTCTTCTTCTGACCAATACTTCCACCACTTCTCCTGATCTCCCTGTCATTGTCCCTACATTCCATGTCCCAAACCTCAGAAACCGATCTCCACTTCGGGCTGTACCCTGCCCACATGTAGTTGTAATTGTCATGGTTCTCTTTTTGAGGCAATGTTTTTTATGGCCGGATGCCCTTCCTGACGCCAACCCTCTTAGTCGCCTCCTACGACACGCAGGGATACGGCGTACCTATTCTTATCCAGGGTACACACTGGGAAACGTTTAAAACATGGAAATCCTGGGGGGGGGGGGGGGGATCACCGCTGCGGTTTAAACATATTTAAATAAATATTTAAACAAAACCATGAAAACAATCTGGGAAAAGTCTCTAAGTGAGAACGTGGATTTGAGAAAGCAGGAGCAGAGGTGAAAGAACAAACGAGAATATAGGGGGCGGGGCACAAGTCGAGACGAGGGGGCCGCACGAGACACCAGGCCACACGAGGCGCGGACAAAGAAACGACTAATTACACACAAATTTGCAACAACTACAAAACCAAAACCAAATAGAAACACACAATAACACATACACAACAAAATTCGCAGCGGAAATTTGACAAAGAAACGAACGGGAAAACACTCAAACTTTGATGCCGTGGAGAGATCAAAGCAAGCCCCGTCGCTCGAGGGACCGGAAGCACACCTTTACAAACAGGGGAAATATTACCCATAAGCCCTACCTAAATAACACAAACCACTCCTCCATGTGGAGACACATAAACGCTCTTAGCTGGACAGTCGGCCGAACTTAATTTACATCAAGGTGGGTTCTTCTTCTTCGTGACACTCAGAGCATGCTAATCTACACATTCTGAACTTCATTAAGGTATTTCATCCATACCCCAAAAACATAACAGTACCATCATTAATGAGCAAGGACATGGATACACCCTCACATCCAATAAAATAATGTTCAAAGAAACAAGAAAGGTGACACATATACTGCACATGGGTGATTAAAAACCCATTGCACAAAAAAATAACAAATTGGCAGAACAACTGAAATGAGTGAAACGGTACTGCATCGACATCCAAATGGAATTTGGCCTGGATAAGGATTCCAAGTGCACATTCGTGCAAGGTGGACCAACAAAAACGGACAACATAAAAAATCGACCTCAATACAACAATACAGGAGCTAGTCAACAAAGCATCTTCCAACTGCCTTGGAGTTGAAGATGGCCACCACATTTGTCATATAAAAATGTGCAAAACAATTACCGAAGCACACCTGTGCAGAACAAGGATGATCCTGAAAACATACCTCTCCCCAAGGAACAAAATCAAAGCCATAAACTGACCAGCCGTACCAGTGTTCCAATACACCTGCGGAATAGAAACTGGCCACAAGCAGAAATCAATAAATTAGATATCAAAACGAGGAAACTCCTCACTATCCACCAAAATTTCCACAACAATCATTGCATTCCAAGAATGTACCTGCCGAGGAAAGAAGGAAGTAGCAGCCCAATGGAATTCAATCAAGTGCACAGAGCGCCGACTGTAGGATTAGCCTAATATGTGAAATGCTCAACAGAATACTGAATACAATTTTTATACAAGCATGAACACAACAAATGAGAAAAGGTATCTCTCACTCACCTTGGTTTTCCTGTTTTCCAGAGGGATGTTGACGTTCAGTAGGCCGACCAAAGGTGAGTTGGGTTGACAATATCCAAGAATGGTCAGGGTGCAATATCACTGAACTTAAAGCGGCAGCGCTGGAAAGACGGGTTGTGTCGAAAGCGACTATAGTGGTTCTGATGTTGTATAATTTGAGGAGGCGATCACGGGCTTATGCCTATGTCAAATGATGATGATGATCACTCATCTTGCAAAACACTTCCAAAACAGGTGCAATTAGAAGATGGCACGCACCAAAATACAGCCCCAGCGATTGCAAAAAAGACAAAATAAAAATACTCGCTGCCAACCATAGGAGCACCAACGGCTTGAACATGAGAGGGTTGGCAGCGAGTGCACTGGAAGCATTGATGGAAAGAGAGTGACAATCATATATATGGGAAAATTCCATGCTCAGTCAGGGTCGCTCAGATAGCTCAGATGACAGAGCACTGGTACGGTTTTCCAGAGGACCTGGGTTCCATTCCTGATCTGGGCATGTAATTTTCCCATGTATATTAATTTAAATATCTAATCGTATTCATTAATCTAATTATATATTTATATATTTATATATATATATATAATGAATATGATGGCACAGATCGGATGCCTGCTAACTTGAAGCTTTTGCGTAAAAATCAGCTCACCCATTGTATCCCCCAATAGTCCCACCTTCCCTTTCCATGTAGGTCAGAAGGTTTGCAGTTGGGAATGTAAATGCATTTGTGTCATAATTAATATAACCGCCAAACCAGTCAGTGGGCAAAAGGCCAAGAGCCTCGGAAGCTTTGGCAGATCACACATTACCCTTGATTTGATAGATGGGAATGCATCCAGAATGGTGGAACGTCTTGCTTCCAATTCGATTCATTAAACAAAATGCCCTAATTCCCCTTTATTACAAACCTCATTGCATATCGATCGACAAACACACTTCTACAATATCACATTATAAGATGTTTTCTAACTCTACACCCATGACCCACCACCGGATTCCATAGAGCAACAGCTTATGATATACATTTGTCTGTTTCAATTAGCCTGTAAATTATTGGTATCTCTCATCGCAAGGCTCGACTTATATCAAAGAAGATTCTCAGCAACCACCAGAAAACATGTCCCTGAAGGAGCAACTAAAATGAGGATGCACCTCTTCTTGAAAGACATATTCCAAGTGTTTGACCAGGTTGTGATTTAATCAAAGTCTGAAGAGGGGGAAGAGGCTGCTCAGCAAAGGCATAAAAAGGATTTTCCATCGACAGATTTTATAATTTTGATGAAGACTTATCTGAATTTAAACATTCCTCAACCAGATTTGCAACATTTGCATTCCTCACAAATTGCAACCATTGTAGATCAAAATCTGGTCTGACCACTGAAACATTATATACCACATTTTTCCAGGAAGAACCGATATGCCATCCTCTTATCTAAGTAATTAATTGGCCATTGGAATTATTTTAGTTTCTTTCTCCTTTGCAACTGATATTACATCTGATGGACAGACCACATGTCCAAACCGGCCTCAAAAGTCTCGTCTCATATTGTTCCCTTTCCATTGATTTGTCATTTCCATTCCAATCTGACTTCACTAGTAACAAATTGTATCATGTCAATCAAGCATTTGGTAACTCCACAGGCTGGGCAGAGATTCCTTTATGGTTTATGCAATCTTGATTCAAACAGCATGAAAGGCAGCCACCACTCTTCTATTTTTGAACCTTGAAACTTATGTTAATGGATATTAAATCAAAACAACACTGATAGTCGGCTTAGCCACCGGGCTTGTTTGATACTTTAGTTGAAGAGGATATAGTATGACCTGGATGGAGATACCAGTTAGCAGTAACAAATAATTTAAGTATTGGTTTTTTTTCAATAAATTCCACATTCCTGTGCCACATTCAGGCGAACATCAGGCATTGACAGCAGGTTCGTGAATGACTTGCACAAAAAACGTACCCAGTCTGAATGTTGCTATATCCAGTCCAGGGGCGGATCCGGAGTGAGGGGGGTTCACAGGGGGCACGCGATCCTCCCCACCCCACCGCCTCCGCTCCTACCTTTTTTTTTACCTCCAGCATCTGGAATGAACAGAGGTTGGTTTCACCACTGTCAGTTTGTTTTCGTGCAGGATATCTCAAAAGGTTGTTGACGGATTTAGATGAAATCTGGTGGGCAAGTTGAGTGTGTGAAATGGACGAATTGATTTGAATTTAGTAAAATCCGAATCCGGATCCGGATACGAGCGTTATTCGTTTTTTTTAATGGTTCTTCGCCATTGAGAGAAAGGGCAACAACGATGCATCACACGATATTTCAAAAGGTTGTGGATGGTTTCGGCCGAAACTTGGTGGGCAGGTTTTTGGTTTTTTTGTATGCAAGATCGAGGGTCGTGTAAGAGCTAACATCAATCACACAAAAAAACGGACACACGAAACGTACAAAAAAGGGAGCAGGCGACAAGATGGGGAGAGAGAGGGAAGCACACAAGTACAACAGCAGAAAACAGGGACAACGGAAGATCTGAGGGAAGGAGGGGGCTTGGGGGAGGAGGCATGGGAAGGGGGGGGGGAGGAGGCATGGGAAGGGGGGGCGGAGGAGGCATGGGAAGTGGGGGAGGGGTGGGAAAGTATAAAACACATGGACACTGCTGGAACTTCCAGGAAAGAAAGGAGTCGGTATTTCGAAAAAAAAGTGGATTTGGGGTGAATTAACGGGGGTAGAAAAGATCAAGGTTTTGGATGGGGGAAGATAAGAGATGGTGGTGAACAGCTGTTTTAAAGACCTGGAGGGAGGAGTGGGATTGAAGAGAGTGAGGCAGTTTGTTCCAGAGGCGGGAGAAAAGAGGAATGAAGGAAGGTGAGCAGAGAGTCTTGATTTTGGCAATTTCACCAGAAGAGGGTTACTGGCAGATCTTGTGCGACAGGGAAGAATCGATTCGATTTTGGTGAAGATCCGACTGCGGATCCAGATATGAGAATTTTTAAAAGTGTTTCTTCACCAAGGAGCGATTGGTCAAAAAACGACATATATAATATTTCAAAAAGTTGTGGACGGATTCGGACGAAACTTGATGGACAGGTTGGGTTTGTGACAATGCCAAATCGATTCGATTTTGGTGCAGATCCGGATCAGGATCCGGTTTATCAGTGGGATATAAAACATAAACTGTTCAACCTGGCAGCGGTGTGCACTCTACCGAGTGCCGTTATAGTCTGTCACGTGATCGTCATGCGAGATATCATTGGATGAAGGACAATCGCGTGCATCTTTTTCTTTCATGCAGCAATTAATCCAAGCCACGTTACTTTTCTCCTCTAGTTCTGTGTTAATTCCTGATACGCAGTTTTCAGATTTGGCTCCCAAGAGAAAGGCAAATTTTTCTGGATGGTCTTCTGGGTAGCAAAGCGCAGTACAATCCTGAACTACTTCATCAGGTAATTCAAACCTTCAGTTGTTACGTCGTCCATTGTTATGACGATCTCATGATCCGTAATGGCGACTTTAGGTTTAGTACTCGAATTCTTTTCATCACATTTTGTGCATGCCCGTTCAATATTCTTGTTGATCTGTATCGTATTTTTTTTTGGTATTTACATAGTTGTTGTAAAGAACCGTCGCAAAGATTCCAAAACCTTCAGCTTTTCTTTAGACTCAGTTAGTCACAGGCCCGAAGCCTTTTCGTCAAGTACTGCACCTCAATTTTTCCTGAATTTTCCTTGGAGAAAGTAAGTTAATCGTTGGATATCACTAGTTCCGGATAAATATACTGGTTTTTCCTCGACTCATTTGCAATGTCTATTGTTTAGTGTACTTGGGTGTGACCCTCATGGAGATATTTTCTTTGTTAACAAATGTAAATAATCACAACATCCATGATGGCTCTATCATTTAAAAATCGCTATCACAAACAAAACCAGAGTTTCCACTTGGTGTGTTGAATCATGCATCTTAACTACAAACAAAAGTTGCTTTCTCAAAGTAAGATGTGCATTGATTTCTGCATATTGCAGACCAGCTACCACTTTGGACAAAAATGCTAACAAGCAGGCAAACGAGCCACATGCTACAAATTCAAGTTGTACGCAACCTTCAGAGTCCCAGATATAATCTTTTCTGGCTCTAGAAACTGAGTCGCCCCTGGCCCCATCGTGCGACTCCATATCTGGTGCCTCTCCTCCAATGATACTTCTGCTGCTGCTGGCTCTGAGCCAGAAAAGATGCCAGAAATCCTTACGGAAGCCAATGACTTCGGCTCTGCTCATTGAACTACATACCCGCTTAACTGGGCACATGAGACAGGTCACGCAGGCAATGCATCTCATCCCATCTGTGATCTGCTTGTTTGGGACAGTAATAGACACAGAAGTAATCAGTTAACTGGTGGACTTCTACCAAGATGGCCTGCCATTGCCAATATTCGTTGATACAGAGGTGCACAGTTGTCAGAGTAGTAAGTCAATATCAGAGGTCCAAACACAGCCGCAAAAACACTCAAACAGACAGATCATTCTTCCCCAATATCCACTGCCTGATACATCTCTTCTGCATGATGCCCGTAACATCATGCGAGTGTGAGCGGTCCATTAGTGGACTGAGACGTCTGCAGACAACAATGTGTGAAGATCAGATGAATGGACTGCTTGCTACAAACGCACATACACTATGGTGTGGATTTAGATATGAATGGCATGATTGATGACTTTGCATGGCAAAATCCACTGGGGATGGAGCTTCTGGACATCCTTTAGTAGAGCGAGTCGACTACTACAGCGAACAATGTACAAATAGTAAACCATCACTTCACTCAGTAAGCCGGCCAGCACAAGCTTACATTAATCACTATTAAAGACAATATCTGTCTTTTAGCTAAATATTGTCAAGTGAAAACTAAAAGACGAATGCATTGATTTGAATACGGCTTGGTGGTAGATTTTGCGATCTGTGAATATTGTTACGTTTGTGGAGGGGTAGGCAATGATTACCTTAGTCCAGGTAGAATTGTATAGTATATCATGCTCCGTATGTCGTGATGGAGAAGAAGAAGCCCCATGTATCATAAGTAGGAAATTCGTTTAGACCGGATGTCGTATAAGCGCATTTTAGTGTCCCCATGAGAGGGGTGGGGTTATGGTAATTAGTTAGGGATTAATGGTAAATCCCCTGTATGTAATTGCCTCTGTTATTTTTCCTCTGTTCCTTATGACAATGCAGCACACACACAAAGCCAGGAAATAGCACGTTAAACGACACTAAATAAAAGCTAACCGGAAACAGGACTTTGAGCACCGAGATATATATCAAGGGAGACAATCGGTGATACCACCGACAGGTGATAACATCAAGCAGGCAAGTCCGTGAGGCCATGTCCCGGAGAGCAGTTATTGGTGAGATTTGTCGAGCAATGAAGAGAGGGACTGGCTGTTAGGAACAGGCATCGGATGACGTCAGAGCCTTGAGTACAAAAGAACGCTCTCTCAGACATTTTCTCTCTTGGCTTTCTCTCGGTTTCTGGATCTGGAGGTGAACGGTCGCCGATAAGCTCTCTTGCGGTGGGACAGCCTCAATGAACAGTCGTGTTCCGACATTTTCCCTCCTCTTGTGTTGGAACATTGGTGCCGTGCAGTCACAGTTCATAGCGCTCTCGCGCTAGGAACATTGGAGGTTTTGACGATCGGGAGGAGGAGCGAACTGCGGACCAAGGCCTGCGTTTCCTGCAAGCAAACTGTGCACGGCGGCCTGTGCTGTTCCTACCAAGGACGCGGGGGTTTTGATGATTCCCCAGGGGGTTCAGGAGACACTCAGAGCTAAGCACATACAAACACACACGATTTATTTTCACCTTTATTTTTGACTTTGTCTGTATACGGGTCTGTGTGTGGACGTCCGATTTAGAAATCTTATTTTGCTGGGTGTTATTTTGTTGCCGGCATTTCTTCAATAAAGCCCGTATTTTTGTACATTTTAAATCCTTTGTCGGCTTGAATTAATTATGGCAGGTTCAAGGACGTCCGGTGGGACCCGTGAAGGTAAGTTCGTCATTCTCCTTTCCCTCGCGTGTAAAGAACACCGTAATTTTTACTGAACGTTTCGGAGTGTAAAGTTCGTTCAGCTATCCGTTTCCTTGGAGGATTTTAATCCCTAGGAACAGGACAATATTTATATCTGAAGTGAACCCCCCCCCCCAAAAAATTTCTGCCCCTGCAGTCAATGGCAAAACTGAAAATGGGGAATCCACGAATGTCACGGATGGAAATCCTTACGTCATTTCCTCATTCTGGTTGAAACACAATATCTCTATTTTCATTCCAAACAGCATCATTCATCATTCCAATCACAAATTAATACTATAGTGTTAATATATCAAAATATAATGTTAAATCATGATTGTATTGAGATATTATTAAACCAACGAACCGTCGTCATCTGTTTACTTCCGGATTCAGGAGCAACGTCCATCCGTGTGAATCGCATTTCAAAATCATAATTGTATCGATGAACTTTCGAAATCTCTTACCTACCCTTACAACACCTGCTGGGACCCCAAAACATTCCACAGAAGGTTATTATATTTCCTTTTAGTAAATTATATAACTGTAATGTTTACTAAATGCTGCTGCCTCCTCCCTGTCATCCTGTTGGTCGAAGTTGTTGGTTCAAGATTACAAGTCGCAAGAACATCGCCTCATTGCACATGGTTGGTGGAACATCGTTGTTTCAATACACTAGGGGGGCCGTTGGTCCGTTGTACCAAACTTTCATTGGTCTTCACGGCCTTGTAGCATACCTGCCTGCCAGACCCAGGGGGGTCTTTTGGGTCGTCGGGGCTTTTGGGTCATCTGGGTCCTCAGGGACTCTTGGGTCTTTTGGGTCCTCAGGGCCTTTGCGGGTCCTTGGGTTTTTTGGGGTCATTAAGGACTTTTGGGTAATGTGTCTTTTGGGTCCATGGGTACTTTTGGGTCCTTGGGGACTTTTGGGGTCCTTGGTGACATTTGGGTCATTAAGGACTTTTGGGTCATCTGGGTCTTTTGGGTCCTTGGGGGTCTTTTGGGTCCTCGAGGTCTTTTGGGTCCTCGGGGACTTTTGGGTCATCAATAACTTTTTGGTCCTTGGGGACTTTTGGGCCATTAACAACTTCTAGGTCATCTGGGTCTTTTGGGTCCTCGGGGACTTCTGGGTCATTAAGGACTTTTTGGGTGCTTGGGGACGTTTGGGTCTCTAGTGTTAAAGGGTCTTCCGAGGTCTGAGGGGTCTCAGCAGTCTAAAGGGTTAAAAGGTACATTTCAATGGTACGTAATTAATTAATAGACGTACGTAATAAATAGACACAAAAAGTATGCCTCACACGTGCGTAGACACACACACACACACACACACACACACACACACACAAACACACACACACACACACACACACACACACACACTTATAGTAGATGTCACGAGAACATTGCCTCATTGCACGTGGTTGGTGGAACAGCTTTGTTTCATCGTTGCAATTGTTGTTATGAGGTGCAATGTAGGTCGAGGGGTAACGTGGGTCAAGGTGCAACGTGGATCGGTATGTATCGTAGGTTGAGGTGCAACGTGAGTCGAGGTGCAACATGGGTCGAGGTGCAATTATTGTTCGAGGTGCAATTATTGTTCGAGGTGCAATTCAGGTGCAACGTGGGTCGAGGTGCAATGTGGTTCTAGGCGCAATTGTTGTTCGAGGTGCAATTGTTGTTCGAGGTGCAACGTGGGTTGAGGTGTAATTGTTGTTCGAGGTGCAACGTGTTTCGAGGTGCAACGTGGTTCGAGGTGCAACGTGGTTCGAGGTGCAACGTGGTTCGAGGTGCAACGTGGTTCGAGGTGCAACGTGGTTCAAGATGCAACGTGGTTCAATGTAGCATTTACTTCACAAGACATAGACTGCCTTCTTGTACAAATGGACATCAACAAGTCTCCCGGACCAGATGGGATACACTCACGTGTTGCACGGGAAACCCATCAATACATTTTTTTAACCTCTTTGGATGATCTTCACTGAACTATTGAGGGAGGAAAGTATACCAAAGTCATGAAAAAAAGCTATTGTAGTGCCAATTTTCAAGAAGGGCAAGAAAACGAATCCAGCCAACTACAGACCAGTAAGTCTGACCTCCGTGGTGTGCAACTTCATGGAAAAGATCATTGGAAAAGCCTTGATAGAACAATTTTTTATTTTTTTTTATTTTTGTATACAGAGTCGAGGCTCGTGTAAGAGCTAACACATTAAACACGAAAACATGCACAGACACATAAAACATACAATAAAGGGAGCAGTAGACAAGAGGGGAGAGAGAGGAAAAGCATACAAGCACAACAACAGTAGAGAACAGGGACATCGGTAGATCTGAGGAAGGGGGAGAGCTGGGGGGAGAGGAGGGGACGAGCGATACGCGGTATAAAGCAAATGAACACTACCAGGAATTTCAGGAAGTAGTTGGAGATTAAAAGAGGTGGATTTAGGGTGTTTTAACGGGGGTAGGAAAGATCAAGGTTTTGGATGGGGGAAGATAAGAGATGGTGGTGAAAAGCTGTTTTAAAGACCTGGAGGGAGGAGTGGGATTGAAGAGAGTGTGGCAGTTTGTTCTAGTGGGAAAAAGAGGATGAAAGAGTGAAGGTGAGCAGGGTCTTGATTTTGGCAGTTTCACCAGAAGAGGGTTGCTGGCAGATCGTGTGCGTCCTGAAGGAATATTGGGGGACAGAGCACAGACAGAGCAGGGTGAGCTAGGCCGGAGAGGAGTCGGTAGAAGACAGAAAGACCATCAACCTGCCTGTGGTGAGTGAGTGAAAGGCCCTCAGAATCAGCTTCATTGCGGGAGATTCCAATAATTCTGAAAGCTTTGGTTTCAACCGCGTGAAGCCGAGCTAGGTGTGAGGCAGGAGCACCAGCCCAGAGGGGGGAGCAGTATTCCATCAAGCTGTGGATGAAAGCTTTGTGTGTGGTGAGGAGCTCAGAAGTGCCCAAAAAGGACTTCGCACGATGGAGGATGCCCAGTCAGCGACTGGCTTTGGAGGCCAGCTTGGAAATGTGGTTTTCCCAGGATAGATCATGGCAGGTAGTGAGACCCCAAAAGCTTGAGTGACAGAACCTCTGAGAGGATTGTTGAGAAAGTAGATGGGAGGGTTTTTCAGACGGTCTTTTCAGAGAGACATAGTGAGAGTGTGAGATTTGTCAGGATTGAAAGACATGTTCCACTTGTTTGACCAGTTTGTGATTTTGTCCAGGTCTGCAGAGAGTGAAGAGGCTGCTGCCTGCCCATCTGAGGGCTGAGACATGGAGCGGCAGAGAGTGGAGTCATCAGCAAAGAGATCGAGAGGATTTTCCAGAGAGTCGGAGAGATCATTAATGAAGACCAGAAAAAGCACAGGGACCAGAACACTGCCTTCGGGAACTCCAGCCTGAACAGGAACTGAAGATGAGAGAATTCCATTCAGGGCCACACATTGACTGCAACAGGAGAGGAAGTCCACAAGCCATGCATGGAGGTTTCAATGGATACCATAAGAGGAGACTTTGGTGAGCAGAACGGGTGCCAGACCGTATCAAAGGAACGAGATATATCAAGGGAGACAACTCTGATTTCCTGGTTGACGTTGAGGACCTCCATCCATTGTTGAGACAGTAGAAGCAGCATGTCCAGAGTAGAGTGACCTGGTCTGAATCCAAACTGATAATTATCAGAGATCAAGCCATTGAAGAAGAGGAAGCATTTAATATCAGATGCGATGATGGATTCCATGACCTTGCTGATTATTGGGAGCATGCTGATTGGTCTGTAGTTACAATGATCTGTTTTTGCACCTTTTTGTGTAAAGCAAAAAGGCTTTGGGCCTTTTGGGCTTAAAAACGGGAAGTTTGGCTTTAAAACAGCTGTTCACCACCATCTCTTATCTTCCCCCAATCCAAAAACCTTGATCTTTTATATCCCCGTTAAAACACCCCAAATCTGCCTCTTTCAATCCCCAAATTCTTTCCTGAAATTCCTAGGAGTGTTCATTTGCTTTATACTGTGTACCCCTCCCTCCTCCCCCAGCCCTCCCCCTTCCACAGATCTACCGACGTCCCTGTTCTCTAATGTTGTTGTGTTTGTGTGCTTCCCTGCTCTCTCCCCCTCTTGTCTCCCGCTCCCTTCATTGTATGTTTTTTGTGCCTGTGCATGTTTTCATGTTAAATGTGTTAGTTCATACACGAGCCTTGATTCTGTATACAAAAAAAAGAAAAGGAAAAAAAACGGTAATGTTGGCTGATTTCCAAGCAGATGGCAGATGACCTTGAGCAAAAGAGAGAGTGAAGCGAACAGAGAGAGGGTAATATAGAGAGGGTGTGAAAGAGTGGCAGAGCAGGATTTTAGGACCCGTGCGCTGATGCCGTCTGGTAAAGTTGCAGAATCAGAGTCAAGGTTTGACAGAAACATCTCCACCTTGTCAAGAGAGAACGACACAGAGTCGAGAAGCAGCTGGGTTTGCCTGGGTAAGGTGGTTACAGAGAGCGATGGGTTAGGGACACAATATTTTAAAGCAAACAGAGTTGAGGCATTCGGCTTTTTCATGTGCAGTGTCAGCTGTGTAGCCGTTTGAGGTAAGGGAGGAGGTGGAAGGTGAACAAACACCAGAAACAGATTTGCATATGGACAAAAACGATTTACTAAGTACAGAGCAGCATGGATTTCGTAGTGGAAGATCTAGTGCACCAAACTACTGGAGGTTCTTGAGGAATGGACAAGAGATCTTGACAGGAGACACAATATTGACTGCATGTACTTAGACCAGCACCTTATTCATAAGCTTGAGCCGTATGGAATTGAGGAATGTCTACAAAATTGGATAGAGGAGTACTTGACTGGATGATCACAAAAAGTTGAAGTGAGAGGATAGTTAACATACAGTGTGGATGTTCTGAGCAGCATTCCACAAGGACGTGTACTGGGACCAGTATTGTTCATCCTCTTCATCAACGATCTCCCCCAGAGGATGTCGACCCAAATCTGAAGCTCTTTGCCAATGACACTAAGCTATACAGAGTTATTGACTGTCAAGATGATGCTGAAGCCCTTCAAAGAGACCGAGATGCTGTCATTGAATGGTCTAGACTCTAGAAAGATGGCAATTATTGTTCAATGAAGAGAAATGTAAAGTAGTCCACTATCAGAAAAAAAAAATCAGATGATTCATAGCAGAAGGAAGTCAAGGAGGGGAAAGAGGGAAAAGACCTGGGCATTATATTTGATAGTTGCCCAACCTTCAGTACTAATGCTGCTGATGCTGCCAAGAGAGTGAACATTAAGAAAGGAATTCGTCAATTCTACAAGACCATTGTGAGGCCTACACTTGAATAATGCAACTTTGTATGGTACCCTACATACAAGAAGGACGAGGACCTGATGGAGAAAGTACAACAAAGAGCTACCAGACTAACACCTGATTTATGACACCTGGAGCACCCAGACAGACTGATAGCCCTGAAATTACCAACACTAGTTCATAGAAGACAAAGGGCAGAACTCATCCAGGTCTTCAAAATTGTCAAGAAGTTTGATAATCTAAAGGTCATGAAATTCTTCAAAATGGATGAGGGGTCGAGAACCAGAGGTCACAGACTGAAAATTAAGAAATATCACTGTAGAACCAGACTAAGGCTGAATGCATTCTCAGTCAGAAGCAACAACAACCGGAGCTTACTTCCTGAAAGAGCAGGCAATGCCAAAACTCACACTCTTACGATGTCTCTCCGAATAGACCGACTGGACAACCCTCCCATCTACTTTCTGAATAATCCTGTCCAAGAAGTTTTGTCACTCAAGCTTTTGGGTCTCACTATCTGCCATGATCTTTCCTGGGAAAACCACATTTCCAAGCTGGCCTCCAAAGCCAGTCGCGGACTGGGCATCCTCCGTCGTGCGAAGTTCTTCCTTGGCACACCTGAGCTCCTCACCACATACAAGGCTTTCATCCGCAGCTCAATGGAATACTGCTCTCCCCTCTGGGCTGGTGCTCCTGCCTCACACCGAGCTCGTCTTCACGCTGTTGAAACCAAAGCGTTCAGAATCATTGGAATCTCCCGCGATGACGCTATCTCCGAGGGCCTTTCACTCACTCACCGCAGGCAGGTTGGTGGTCTTTCCGTCTTCTGCCGACTCATCTCCGGCCTTGCTTCCCCAGCTCTCTCTGGGCTCTGTCCCCCAAATATTCCTACAGGTCGCACAAGATCTGCCTGCAACCCTCTTATGGTTAAACTGCCAAAATCAAGACTCTCTGCTCACCTTCCCTCCTTCATTCCTCTTTTCTCCCGCCTCTGGAACAAACTCCCTCACTCTCTTCAATCCCACTCCTCCCTCCAGGTCTTTAAAACGGCTGTTAATCACCATCTCTTATCTTCCCCAATCCAAAACCTTGATCTTTTCTACCCCCGCTAATTTCACCCCAAATCCACTTTTTTGAGGTGACTTTTGTCTTCTTTCCTGGAAGTCCTTGGTGTCCTTGCGTTTTATACCTATCCTGCCCCCTACCCCCAGGCCCTCTCCTTCCCACACATCTCCCGATGTCCCTGCTCTCAAATGTTGCGTTTGTGTGCTTCCTCCCCTTCTCTCCCCATCTTGTCGACCGCTCCCCTTTTTATATACTTTGTTTGCTTGTTTGTTTGATTTGTTTCTTTGATAAATGTTAGCTCTTTCATGAGCCTCGACTCCGTATACAAAAAAAACAAAAACGGTCAACCAGTTCATGTCAGAACTGGAAGTACACTGGGCAAATTATCCATTGAAGTACCAACCCTACCAGACGAACACATGCATCAGCACAGTAACGAAGGGCAAATAAGCAGCCCTTCCAGCCTCTACCTCCAAGTAAATCCAAGAAAGTGAATGTGTCCAGATCCTCAACTGTGATTGGTGGACATTTGTGGGGACATGCACACGGATAAATAAACGCTGTTCCAGACTGTATGGCATTGCCCTATGGGCTACGCCATAAAAATAAACTGAACACTACATGTGCAAAACTGAAGCTTAAAATATTTGGCTTGAACACCGCCCTCGAGGGGTTGTTGTTCATTCCCTTTCTTCTTTCCCTTCTCTCATTGACTGACTGAAGCACCATACTGTTACAGAATGCTTGTTATGCCCAAACAGTTTATTGGCCATGGATCATTCTGGATGGTTTGCCATCCCTCTCACAGCAGTCGTTGGGGTAGGAATTTGGAATTTGTTCAGGATGCAGGTGAAGCGGTGATCACTCGCCGACTCTTTGCGAAGGACATCGTGGGATCTTTAATGTCCACGAATGAATGCCGGCAGAAGGGATGCTCAGTTTAATGTACATCTGAGGGAGGTCACACACACTGATGAATCACTCTGCCTGAGAAATGACAGCTTATACAGTCAGGTGAAAAAGTAAGTACACCCCATGTAAAGTTTTGACTTTTTCAACATATTTCAACATACAGCTATTTATTTTTTTATTTTTTTATTTTTTCGTATACAAGATCGAGGCTCGTGAAAGAGCGAACATTAATCACACAAAAAGTCAAACCGACACACAAAACACAAAAAACAAGGGGAGCGGCAGACAGGATGGGGAGAGAGGGGGAAGGACACAAACACAACATTTGAGAGCAGGGACATCAGGAGGACTTGGGGGGAGATGGGAGAGGTATAAAACATATGAACACTGCAAGGACTCTGGGGTGAATTAGCGGGGGTAGAAAAGATCAAGGTTTTGGATGGGGGAAGATAAGAGATGGTGGTGAACAGCTGTTTTAAAGAAATGAAGGGAGGACTGGGATTGAAGGGAGTGGGGGAGTTTGTTCCAGAGGCGGGAGAAAAGGGGAATGAAAGAGTGAAGGTGAGCAGAGAGCCTAGATTTTGGCAGTTTAACCATAAGAGGGTTGCAGGCAGATCTTGTGCGACCTGAAGGAATATTGTGGGGACAGAGCACAGAGAGAGCTGGGGGAGCAAGGCCGGAGAGGAGTCGGTAGAAGACAGAAAGACCACCAACCTGCCTGTGGTGAGTGAGTGAAAGGCCCTCGGAGTTAACTTCATCGCAGGAGATTTCAATGATTCTGAAAGCTTTAGCCTCAACAGCATGAAGCCGAGCTAGGTGTGAGACAGGAGCACCAGCCCAGAGGGGGGAACAGTATTCCATTGAGCTGCGGATGAAAGCCTTGTATGTGGTGAGGAGCTCAGGTGTGCCAAGGAAGGACTTCGCACGATGGAGGATGCCCAGTCGGCGACTGGCTTTAGAAGCCAGCTTGGAAATGTGGTTTTCCCAAGAAAGATCATGGCAGATAGTGAGACCCAAAAGCTTGAGCGACAGAACTTCTTGGAGAGGATTGTTGAGAAAGTAGATGGGAGGGTTTTCCAATCGGTCCTTTCGGAGAGACATTGTAAGAGTGTGAGATTTGTCAGGATTGAAAGACATGTTCCACTTGTTTGACCAGTCTGTGATTTTGTCCAGGTCTGCAGAGTGAGGAGGCTGCAGACTGCCGATCTGAGGGATGAGGAATGGAGCGGCAGATAGTGGAGTCATCAGCAAAGAGATAGAGAGCATTTTGCAGAGAGTCGGAGAGATCATTGATGAAGACCAGAAATAGCACAGGGCCGAGAACACTACCTTGGGGAACTCCAGCCAGAACAGGAAGGGGAGATGAGAGAAATCCATTCAGGGCCACACGTTTCCTACGACCAGAGAGGAAGTCCGCAAGCCATGAGTGGAGATTTCCATGGATACCATAGGAGGAGAGTTTGGTGAGCAGAGCTGGGTGCCAGACCGTATCGAAGGCACGTGATATGTCAAGTGAGACAGCTCTGATTTCCTGTTTGGCATTGAGGACCTCCATCCATTGTTGAGACAGCAGAAGCAACATGTCCAGAGTAGAATGACCTGGTCTGAATCCAAATTGATGATCAGAGATCAAGCCATTGGAGAAGAGGAAGGATTTAATATCCGAAGCAATGATGGATTCCATGACTTTGCTGATAATTGGAAGCAGGCTGATTGGTCTGTAGTTGCAAGGATCTGTTTTTGCACCTTTTTGTGTAAAGCAGTAATGTTTGCTGATTTCCAAGATGCTGGCAGATGACCTTGAGGAAAAGAGAGGGTGAAAAGAACAGAGAGAGGGTGAGATAGAGCGGCAGAGCAGGATTTTAGGACCCGTGGGCTGATGCTGTCTGGTCCAGTTGCAGAATCAGAGTCGAGGTTTGATTAAAAAAAACTTCTCCACCTTGTCAGGAGAGAAGGACACAGAGTCCAGGAACAGTTGGGTTCGACTGGGAAAGGTGGGAACAGAAAGAGATGGGTTTGGGACACAAGATTTTGAGGCAAACACAGAGTTGAGGCATTCGGCTTTGTCAGGTGCGGTGTCAACTGTGTCGCCATTTGAGGTAAGGGAAGGGATGGAGGGGGATCAAACACCAGAAACGGATTTGACCAGACGCCACCAGGATTTGGAGGAAGGAGACAGGTTTGAGAGTTGAATCTTGAGTGTGGAGAGATAGTGCTTCCTGGCACTCCTGAGGGTAGACACACACATGTTTCGAGCTTGGTGGAAGGAACTGAGATTGCCTTCAGTTGGATTTGCCTTCCAAGAGGCAAAGGCAAGTTGTTTCAGGGCAACTGCCTCACCACAAGATTCAGTGTACCATGGACGGGAGGAAGGGTAAGACAACTGAATACGAGATGGGATAAATCTGTGCATGAGAGAGAGCAGTTTGCTTTGGAAGAATTCCCAGGAAGAATTGATGTCAGAGGCAGTAGAGATGGGAGACCAGTCCAGATGATTGATGGCTGCTTGCAGACCATGCCAGTCGGCCTGAGTGAAATGCCAGACTCGTCGGCGCTGAGGAGGCTCTCTGAGAATGGCCAGAGAGATGTCCACTTTAACAAGCACATGATCAGAAGAACCGATTGGAGCAGAAGAAGGGCAGCAGACATTTGCAGGGAAGTTAGCCATAACCAAGTCCAGAAGAGAAGATACTCCATTGACTGAGATCCGGGTCGGGAAATTGACAGATTGTGTCAGTCCCAATGAGTCGCAGAAGTCCTTTGCTGAGGTGCCATGGCTGGTGAGAGATGAACCCACACCCAGCCAGCTGGCATGATGACAGTTGAAGTCGCCACATATGAGGAAGAGAGAGTTTGGATGAGTTGATAGAAGTTGGTCCATGTTGTCCGACAGCGAAATGTAAATGGAGTCATCACTGTTTGGAAGACGGTACAGAACACATCTATCTATAATTCCAGTAATCTCTGTTTGTACGTTTGTACGTTTGTCTGTGACCGCTGTTTCTCGACAACCACGGGTCCGATATACTTTTAACTTGCCAGGTATATTGCTGGGGACCCGAGGATGTGCCTTTTCAAGGTTTCATATTAATCGGACAATTACTTACCGAGCTATGTCCAAAAAACGATTCAACCAATCAGAGAGCAGCGAACTATCGCGTGTGCCGAACGTGGCGGACACACTCTGCCTCGGATGGCACATTTGAGAGCGTATTCATTTATTTCACGTTTGCAAACTATGTTGGCGTTAAACTATGTTTTAAAACTAATAAAAACGAATTTGCGATTCATTCGCTTTCCTGCGCGTTTGTGCACGCGATGGCGATTTCTTTACCAAACTCCGGAAGCCGTTCGCTTTGGACCAAACCATTTCATGTAAATAGAGGGGGGGGATATAATTTTAGATATAGATATAGTACGGGCAATGCCCTAGTATGAACAAAAGGTGGGAGCGGAGAGGAAGCCGTAGCCAGAGGTACTCCTGGGGGTGGGGTGGAGAGAGGGCAGTGCAGGGAGAGTGAGGAAGAGAGTTTTTGATAAAGATAGCCACCCCACGACCAGGACGAGGCTCAGGTCTATCGTACCGGAGGAGGGAGTAACCAGGAAGAGATATTAAGGAATCAGAGACATCTTGAAGGAGGAAAGTTTCTGTTAAGCAGATCAAGTCTGGATTGTCAGAAGCAACCTGAATGGAGAGATCAATCAGGTTTGAGCGAAGGCCCCGGATGTTTGAGGTCCATACCGTTAATGAGGAGAGAGGGGGAGCATCGGGTGCAGGACAGGGGAGGGGAGGGGGAGGGTCAGATGAAGGGTGAGAGGGGGAGGTAGGAAGAGCAGTTGATAGTGTGTCAGAGATTACAGAAGAGTTACAAGAAAGGGAAGGATGAGGAGGACGAAAGGTTTGATTGTTATGGGATGAGGCACAGTGAGGGTTGTTTGAGGGGGAGGGGGGCAGAGGAAAGTAGAAGGTTGGGGGAGGTGGAGGTATTTGATAGAAGGGAGACGAAGTGGAGAGGAGGCAGCTTTGAGAAGGAGGTGGGAGGAGGGAGAATTTGGGAGGGATGGTTGGGGGGGGAGATTTGAAGGGGAGGGGTTGGGGGAGAGTTTTGAATGGGAGGGGCAAGGGGGGAGTTTAGGAGGGGAAGGGCAAGGGGGGAGTTTAGGAGGGGAGGGGCAAGGGGGGAGTTTAGGAGTGGAGGGGCAAGGGGGGAGATTTGGAGGGGAGGGGCAAGGGGGAAGATTTGGAGGGGAGGGGCAAGGACGGAGATTTGGAGGGGAGGGGCAAGGGGGGAGTTTAGGAGGGGAGGGGCAAGTGGGGAGATTTGGAGGGGAGGGGCAAGGGGGGAGTTTAGAAAGTGGATGATTCATGAAAGATGAACATTTTTAACAAATTGGGTTTGTTGTGATTTTCAAGTTAGCGATCCGTTTAAGAACGATGGAGGAGAGGTGGAATGAATGAGAATTTAGAGCATGGAGTGATTTGGAATCATAAGAGATTGAATATTTTTTTGAAATGGAATGAGTTGAAGAGGAAATTGAAAGGAGCCTTTTAAATAGGAAGAAAAACAGCGTGTTGTAATATATGACTGAATAAAACATTCCAGGGGAAAGTTTAAACATATTTAAACAGAACCGTGAAGAACAATCTTATATTCACAAAAATACCAATGGGGAGAGGGAGCCTAGAGGGACGAGCACGAGTCACTTGAACAGGGCAAAAGGTGGAAGGCAAGGGGAAAATGGGGGCTGGGCGAGACAGCGCATGTGGGCAGAGGCAAAAGCACACGATGGGACAAAAGCACACGAGGAGAAAGGGAAATAAAAGTTTTTTTGTTTGTTTTTGGGGGGGGGGGGAGGGGTGTGTGGGGCTTACAACGTTAGACAAATAGTTGATGTTCGGTGAAGTTTGGGGGAGAAGGGAAAATCAAAAAACCTAGCAAAACCAGCGAAGGAAGAAACAAACTTCGACGGGGGAAGCCTGAGGCTGCAAGGCCTCACACGCCGAGCGGCAAACAAACGATTAATTTATGAAAGATTAACACCGAGAAACATCCAAGGGACACACTATAAGTTCACACGCCGAAAGATAAAATACAGTTACGACAAAATACAATTGTGAACAGACTTAACTTTGAAAACGTGGAGACCGTGTGGAGCTTCGAAAATTCGTGACGTCGTCTCGAGATCTCGCGAGACTTTTCAGGCTGTGCTGTGCATGCATTTGAAACGAGCTGTGCAGTGTGCATGCAAGAAACCCCTCAAACATCGCACAGCTGAAAGAATTATGCATGGAGGAGTGGGCAAAAATTTCTCCCAGTCGATGTCAGAGACTGGTAGACAGTTACAAGAAATGCCTACTTGAGGTTGTTTCTGCCAAAGGGGGCAATACCACCTATTAGAGCCAAGGGTATACTTACTTTATCCACATGCGAAATTTGCATTTATGTTTATTTAAAGTATACAATGGACTACAAAATGTAAATGTTTGATGATATTTGTTATATTATATCACCTTATCTATATATATAAAACACAGTTTGTGTGTGTGTGTGTATGTGTATGTGTGTGTGTGTGTGTGTGTGTGTGTGTGTGTGTGTGTGTGTGTGTGTGTGTGTGTGTGTGTGTGTGTGTGTGTGTGTGTGTGTGTGTGTGTGTGTGTGTAATGTTACCGATAGACTCCTAAACGGAGAGGCTCACGTACTTGATATTTGGCACAAACATGGCCATTGAACCTGGGAAGAACATGGCCGACCGAAAAATTTATTTCATAATATTTTTTAACCATATTTTTACCTCAGCGCATTTCAGCGAGGCATATTATGCATGGAATCTGACCGGTCGCAGAGCAGCGCGCTGATTCGCTCAAAGCGATCACGTGATGTTCCATGCCGCCATTAACTCAGTTACGCGTTCGCACGTATTTCAGAGCGATAAGCAATTGCCTTTTTTCACATTTAAGCGACGAACATTGCCATTCACACCACATAGGTTTTTTTCCCTTTCATCTTTAGATTCATATTTTTTGCCATAACATAGCGCATTATGGCTCTCTCGAGCTCGAGTTAGCCAATCACCTGGGCGCATGAGGCCACGTTGGCCACGCCCACGACAGGATGCAGAGTTGCAATCGATCGCTCAGAGCGATCACATGATGTTCCTTGCCGCGCGACTATATATATATCACTCAGATCCCTCACAATCGACCACCACCACCTCCTCCTGCAATACTAAATATCACTCAGATCCCTCACAATCGACCACCACCCCCTCCTACAATACTAAATATCACCCAGATCCCTTAGAATCGACCACCACCCCCTCCTACAATACGAAATATCACCCAGATCCCTTGGAATCGACCACCACCTCCTCCTACAATACTATATATCACTCAGATCCCTTGGAATCGACCACCACCTCCTCCTACAATACTATATATCACTCAGATCCCTTGGAATCGACCACCACCTCCTCCTGCAATACTAAATATCACCCAGATCCCTTGGAATCGACCACCACCCCCTCCTACAATACTATATATCACTCAGATCCCTTGGAATCGACCACCACCTCCTCCTACAATACTATATATCACTCAGATCCCTTGGAATCGACCACCACCTCCTCCTGCAATACTAAATATCACCCAGATCCCTTGGAATCGACCACCACCTCCTCCTACAATACTATATATCACTCAGATCCCTTGGAATCGACCACCACCTCCTCCTACAATACTAAATATCACCCAGATCCCTTGGAATCGACCACCACCTCCTCCTACAATACTATATATCACTCAGATCCCTTGGAATCGACCACCACCTCCTCCTACAATACTATATATCACTCAGATCCCTTGGAATCGACCACCACCTCCTCCTGCAATACTAAATATCACCCAGATCCCTTGGAATCGACCACCACCTCCTCCTGCAATACTAAACATCACTCAGATCCCTCACAATCGACCACCACACCCTCCTGCAATCTATATATATAAAACACAGTTTGTGTGTGTGTGTGTGTGTGTGTGTGTGTGTGTGTGTGTGTGTGTGTGTGTGTGTGTGTGTGTGTGTAATGTTACCGATAGACTCCTAAACGGAGAGGCTTACATGCTTGATATTTGGCATAGACATGCCCATTGAGCCTGCGACGAACATGGCCGAACTCAAAATATTTGACGATCCATATTTTTTATTCATATTTACCTCAGCGCATTTCAGCGCACAGAATCAACGGAATCAGAGCAGGTGGGCGCTGATTCGCTCAGAGCGATTACGTGATGACGCTATGAACGCTATGACGCTATGAAAAAAAAAATCGCTATGACGCTATGAAACGCTATGAACGCGATGACGCTATGAACGATATGACGCTATGACGCTATGACGCTATGAACGATATGACGCTATGAACGATATGACGCTATGAAAAAAAAATCGCAATGACGCTATGAAACGCTATGAACGCGATGACGCTATGAACGCTATGAACGATATGACGCTATGAAAAAAAAAATCGCTATGACGCTATGAAACGCTCTGAACGATATGAACGCTATGACGCTATGAAAAAAAAAATCGCTATGACGCTATGAACGCGATGACGCTATGAACGCTATGAAAAAACAAAAATCGCTCGCTTTACGAAGGGGCTCGCTCTCCCCCCGTTCCCCGTTCCCCTCCCCTCCCCCTCCCCTCCCCCGCCCGGCAATGCCGGGTACTTCTGCTAGTCTATTAATATTGTTGAAATGAAGATCAAATAGCTGTATGTTGAAATATGTTGAAAAAGTCAAAACCTTACATGGGGTGTACTTACTTTTTCACGTGACTGTACACTACCGGTCAAAAGTTTTAGAACACCTCAATTTTTCCAGTTTTTATTGAAATGTACGCAGTTTAATGTCCAGTGAATAACCTGAAATGGTACAAAGGTATGCAGTAAACAGCTCGAGGTTAAAAAAAAAGTTTAGGTTTGCAAAAACGGGAAAATAATGTAAATTGCAGTTACTAGGGCATGCCCGTACTATATATAAGCTAGGACGTGCCCGTACGTGGGTGCCCGTTCCTTGCAAAAAAAAAAAAACTGCAAAAAAAAAAAAAACTGCAAAAAAAAAACAATGGTTTGGTCCATTCGCAACGACCACAGAACCCCCCCCCCCCCCTCTATTTACATGAATGGTTTGGTCCATTCGCAAAGCCAAAGCGAACGACCACAGAACCCCCCCCCTCTATTTACATGAATGGTTTGGTCCATTCGCAAAGCCAAAGCGAACGACCACAGAACCCCCCCCCCCCCCCTCTATTTACATGAATGGTTTGGTCCATTCGCAACGGCAAAGCGAACGGCGAACGGCTAAATCGCCATAGCTCGGTAAGTAATTGTCCGATTAATATGAAACCTTGAAAAGGCACATCCTCGGGTCCCCAGCAATATACCTGGCAAGTTAAAAGTATATCGGACCCGTGGTTGTCGAGAAACAGCGGTCACAGACAAACAAACGTACAGACGTACAGACGTACAGACAGAGATTACTGGAATTATAGATAGATATTGTAAAACAAGCGTTACACCGAGGTCCCCCGTCGGGGAAGTGATGTGAGTTGACAAAGTGGAAGACGCAGAAAACATGCTATGATATGATATTTCGCTCACAAGGTTCAGGCATACATGGAGGCGGCCATCTTGGATTTTGACGTGGCGACCTAATTTTCAATAGCGTTCTTCCTTATGCCAAGAAACACCCACACACCAGATTAGAAGTTGGTACTTCGCTTATTTTTCAAGATATTCCGCTCACAAGGTTCAGACATACATGGCGGCGGCCATCTTGGATTTTGACGTGGCGACCCAATTTTCAATAGGGTTCTTCCTTATGCCTAGATACACCCACACACCAGATTAGAAGTTGGTACTTCGCTTATTTTTCAAGATATTCCGCTCACAAGGTTCAGACATACATGGCGGCGGCCATCTTGGATTTTGACGTGGCGACCCAATTTTCAATAGGGTTCTTCCTTATGCCTAGATACACCCACACACCAGATTAGAAGTTGGTACGTACTTCGCTTATTTTTCCAAGATATTTTGCTCACAAGGTTCAGACATATATATGGTGGTGGCCATCTTGGATGTTGACTTGGCGACTCAATATTCAATAGCGTTCTTGCTTATGCCGAGATACACCCACACACCAGATTAAGAGTTGGTACTTCGCTTATTTTTCAAGATATTCCGCTCACAATGTTCAGACATACATGGCGGCGGCCATCTTGGATTTTGACGAGGCGACCCAATTTTCAATAGCGTTCTTCCTTATGCCTAGATACACCCACACACCAGATTAGAAGTTGGTACTTCGCTTATTTTTCAAGATATTCCGCTCACAAGGTTCAGACATACATGGCATCAGGCATAAATGGCGGCGGCCATTTTGGATTTTGACGTGGGTTGCACCCACACACCAAATTTGAATGCCGTCCTTCGCTTACGCACGTATGCACGCACGCATGTCCGCACGCACGCACGCCCGCACGCACGGATGGACGGACACACGGACGGAGGGGAAAACCATAGTCCCCCTTTCGCTCCGCGGTGCGACGGGGGACAAAAAGGCCTTCTTCAGGGAACAAGTAATGGGTTAACAACTTACAGCTTTTCTGCAGCAATGTAAGTAAATTATGCCTTGAAAGTTGATGCAAACAATTCCTACAGGTGTCCCAACCTCTGCTGATTACAAACCCCCTGTCTGTATAAAAGCAGTATTGGAACAGACTGTTATTACACCCTCTGAAGCATTATTTGGACAATATTGCACTGCAGGAAGTAGTATATTGGAAACTGGAGGAAACTCTGACAGGAAGAGATCTGGCAGACCCAAAGCCGCAACAGAATCAGAAGACAAGTTTCTGAGAGTCAACAGCTTGCATGATAGGCGGCTCACAGGACAACAGCTTCAAGCACAGCTTAACACTGGTCGAAGTAAGCAAGTCTCAGTTTCAACTGTGAAGAGAAGACTTCGAGCTGCAGGTTTGACAGGTCGAGTGGCAGTAAGAAAGCCATTGCTAAGATGGCAAAATAAGAAAAAGAGGCTTGCCTGGGCCATGAAGCACCGCCAGTGGACTACTGAAGTCTGGAAAAAGGTCTTATGGACCTATGAATCAAAATTTGAAATCTTTGGTTCATCATGCAGGGTTTTTGTATGTCGTCGAGTAGGCGAAAGGATGGTTCCTCAGTGTGTGACACCAACTGTCAAACATGGAGGAGGAAGCGTGATGGTCTGAGGATCTTTTGCTGGATCCAGAGTCGGCGACTTGCACAGAGTGACTGGCACCCTGAACCAAAAGGGCTACCACAGCATTTTGCAGTGCCATGCAATAAACCACCGTTTAGAGGCCATTTTTCCCCACAAAGCGGGGGTTGGCCTTTTCGGGGACTGTGGTTGTTATCTTGCCAAAACGAAGTTTTTGCAAGATGTATTAGTCAGCTTGTATGTTTGTTTGTTTGTTTGTTTGTTTGTTTTTTTGTTTGTGGTTAATCATTTTTTTTCACGTTTAGATCACTCTGTAGACCACAGTTATTATTGGAAACTCCTGTAACTTCGCATATCAGAGTCCTATAGAGATACCCTTCAGCACACAAAATTTTGAAGGTCAAGGTCAAAGGTCAAGGTCACTTTGCGGTCAATCATGGAGGTCAACGAAACCCTTATTTTTTGAGTAACTTTGATCGGATCGTCTCCAAACTTCATGGGAATCTAGTATATGGTCCGGCGCTCAGCTGATTAGTTTTTGGTGGCGATCGGCCTTGACCTTCATGGTTAGCGCTGGAGGTCGAAAATTATTGACCCCAAGGTCAAATTTTGAAATCGTAGGTACCATATCGAGTAATACCTCATATGAATGCCCTTGATGAGTGCTTCCCAGATCTGTAAACAGTTTGACGCTATGACGTCATTTGATGACGTCATGACGAAAAAACGGAATTTCCATGAAAAAATTATTTCCTCAGTTCTCATCAAAATCTTTCAATATTTCATGTGCGTTGGTCATGAAGACATACTATTCACCATACGAAATTATTAAGGTCAAGGTCAAATGGCAAGATACGGTTCACCCTGTGGGTGACATATGTTCATTGTTGTTTTTTGGTCCCCTTTTTGAAGCAGCAATGTTTTACGGCCGGATGCCCTTCCTGCCGCCAACCCTATTTGTCGCCTTTTTACGATAAACAGGGAATTACCAGTGTACTGGTACTCAATTTGCCGACCTCGGAAGGATGACAGGCTGAGTCAACCCCCCTGGCGTTAATACCCTCTGGTATACGCCTAGTTGGTCAGGGGTTCATCCTACAGCAAGATAATGACCCTAAACACACCTCCAGGCTATGTCAAAACTACCTTCGAGGAAAAGAACAAGACGGTAGGCTTCAAATCATGGAATGGCCAGCACAGTCTCCAGACTTAAACCCCATCGAGCTGGTTTGGGATGAACTTGACAGAAGGGTGAAAGCAAAGCAACCTACAAGTGCAACACATTTGTGGGAACTTCTGCAACAGTGTTGGGAAGAACTTCCTGAACAATATTTGATTTCCATTATAGAAAGAATGCCACGAGTGTGTTCGGCGGTTATATCTGCAAAAGGTGGCTACTTTGCTAGGTCAAAAATTTAAATTAAATTTTGTTAAACAAAATGATTCTATGATTTCTTTTTTATCTCCAATTGTTTATTTGTTCTATGCTTAATTTCAGAGTACATTGAGACATTAAACTGTGTAAATTTCAATAAAAACTGGTAAAATTGAGGTGTTCTAAAACTTTTGACCGGCAGTGTGTGTATACAGATGGGTTGGGGTGCTAAATGGAGAAAAGGAAGATTGTGAAAAACAACAGGAGGGTGAATGATTGTGTCTAAGTTGGAGTGAATTCGAGGGAAAAAAATAATCAAAGATGACTAAAAGGATCTTGTAAAAGGGACAGGGAAGGGGTATATTCTGTTTTGCTAATTACCTTAAATGAGCCAGACTCGAGTTTAGAACTTGACACTCGGATTCAAACTCAGTACCTTCAATTATGAATGGCATTATGAATCTTCAACGGAACTTTTGGTGGACTCGACTGCAGGTCAGTTCTGGCCAAGAGTAAAGACTAACATCATTCTAACATCAGAAAGTCAAATACATTTTTATGAACATTTGATTGGAGGATGACGTTGACGATATGAGAATTGGAGGAGGCGTTGTGTTGTTAAAAATATTTTCCTTGTTGATAATGTTGGCCTTTGGGCTGGTACCCTGGCCATAAATGATCCCCTCTACATCATTTTGTAGTATGCAATGGTATAAGTGATTGAAATGCCAAAAGGTGCCTGGTTTATATCAAGCCTCCTTTTTTCGGGATTCATAAGAATTTTTAAGAAAAAAAATCCGCTGCTCAATGGAATACTGCTCTCCCCTCTGGGCTAGTGCTCCTTCCTGCCTCACACAGTTGAAACCAAAGCTTTCAGGATCATTGGTATCTCCTGCGATGAAGCTGATTCTGAGGCCTTTCACTCACTCACTGCAGGCAGATTAGTGGTCTTTCTGTCTTCTCCCGACTCCTCTCCGGCCTAGCTCACCCTGCTCTGTCTGTGTTCTGTCCCCCAAAGATAGGGGACCAGATTCATAAGATTATAAACGGCATGCGAAACATATCGAGTCTACTCGCTCACAAGTGTCCCTGACGCAAGATGACTGAGCGTCATAAAAAAAAAAGCATAGGGGCAATACCCCTGGTGCTCACCTGGTAGAATAAACAGTATACTGCACTGACGAAAGGTATTTTAAACCAATTTCAATGGTTGCTCGAAGACAGTGCAGCATGTAGAATCATACTAACATAATCATAAGACTTTAAACAAACAATTAAAAAATACCTATTTGGGGAGCAACACCACCACCCCCCTCACTCCCACCTCGTGTACCTCCTCAGACCCCAATTTTTCCAATAATAATAATAATAATAATAATAATAAAGGAGTCTTATATAGCCCCATCAAGCAGAGTAAACGACCCTCATGGCGCTTTACATTATCATGCGAACGCACACACACCGCACACACATACACAAACATACACACACACAGACTCACCTTCACTCTTGCCCTATTCCTCTCCCTCCCCATTCAAAACCCACAGATGGGTACTCCCCTTCATCCTCCCCTCCCTCCCCCGCACATGTACACAGACATACTCTCGATCTCTGTCCCACCTCAAACCAAAGGGAAAACAGGACTTAGACTTTGAAAGACTTGTGAAACAGATAGGTTTTGAGGGAGGTTTTAAAGGCAGGAAGAGAGTCAACATATCGAACAGAGGAAGGCAAGTCATTCCAGAGCAGAGGTGCAGCAAAGGAAAAAGGAAAAAGATTTCTCGCCAAACGACTTAGTGCTGGTGCGCGGCGGCTCTAAGGTCATAGAGTCGTCGCTTGAACGAAGCCGTAGCCGAGGTTCATAGAGAGTGAGCAAATCGGAGAGATAGTGAGGTCCCGTTCCACACAATGATTTATAACATAGTGTGCAAATTTTGTATTGCACACGAGCAGAGAAAGGCAGCCAGTGTAAAGATTCAAGAAGCGGAGTAACATGGTCAGACTTCTTCGCCTTACAGACAAGACGAGCGGCAGAGTTTTGAACCTTTTGTAACTTATCCAAGAGAAACTGAGGGCAGCCAGCATACAAAGAATTACAATAGTCTAGCTTTGAGAGGACAAGGGCACAGACCAGAGTTAGAGCAGCTTGAGGAGTAAGAAAGTGGCAAATGGATGCGATCTTTCGCAGCTGAAAGTATGCTGATTTGCAAGTTTGAAGTACTTGCTTGGAAAATGTCATGTTACAGTCGAAAACCACACCAAGGTTCTTGGCCGACGAAACAAAGTTTACATTGGTTTCACCAACATGAATAGTGATAGGAAGTGAACATTGTAGAGGACATCTGTGCGATCTTACAATCATAGACTCTGTTTTAGCATCGTTCAGCTGGTTTGTTTTGGGTCATCCACGCCTTCACGTCGGCAATACAGCCTTCTAACACTTCAACAGTGGGCACGATTTGTTGAATCGTGCTTCCTTTGTACAGCTGATTGTCATCCGCAAAGGCGTTGTGATCAACTGAATGTCTGGCAACAAGATCAAATAGAGGCTGAGTGTACAAAAGAAAGAGGATAGGTCCCAGGACTGAGCCCTGGGGAACGCCAAAGGAAAGTGGAGAAGGGGCTGATTTCTGGCCATTGACAACAACTGTTTGCACTCTATCAGTAAGATAGGACATCAGCCAAGAAAGGGGAGTACCAGTTATACCAAATGTGATTTCAAGACGACGAATTAAGACACTATGGTCAATCGTGTCAAAGGCGGCAGAGAAGTCCAAAAGAGCAAGAACGGAAACCTTACCACAGTCAAGAGAGGTCAGAAGATCATTGGTTATTCTTAGGAGAGCGGTCTCGGTGCTATGGCCTGGTCTATATGCTGACTGGCGAGAATTGAAAAGATTATTTGAAACTAGATGGTCATTCATCTGTGATAGCACAAATCTTTCTGTGATCTTTGACAGGAAAGACAGGTTGGAGATAGGATGGTAATTTTTCATGTCGTTAAGGTCAAGGGTGGGCTTTTTAAGAAGTGGTTTAACAAGAGCTTGCTTAAAGAGAAGCGGAAATGAACCCGTAGTCAGAGAATCATTGATAACTGCAGTAATAAATGGGAGGAGGGTGTCCAAACACTCAATAAACAAATCGGTGGGAAGGGGGTCAAGATCATATGTTTTTGTGTTTGACTTGAGGATTGTACATTTGACAATTTCCTCAGTAACAGGAGTAAACGAACTAAGAGGTCGTCCGTGAAAGCAGTGTTCAGCATCATCGAAGGAAAGGAGTGACTGCTTGTCAAGATTGTTTCTTATTGACTGAATTTTATTGTGAAAGAAATGCAGGAAGCGTTGGGGTAGTTCGTTTTGAGGAAATACAGTGGGAAGAACGGATTTATTTTTGGTGGCAAACAGGCGGTTGGTAATGCTGAACAGTTGCTCGCAGGAGGAGCTCGTAGTAATCCGATCAGAAATATATGACGTTTTTGCTTTTAGAATGATTTTTATGACGAGTCTTTTAGCTATGTTATACAACTGTTTATGGACTGTGAGGCCAGTCTTCAGCCACTGTCTCTCGGCACGTCGTCGTTCCTTTTTAGCAGCTCTGACTTCGTCGCTGACTGCGCTGAACCACGGAGTACTCCTGCGTCTGGGAACGGCGCGCCGTGTCGCTGGAGCATGACAGTCCAACGCTGTGCGGAGGCAACAGTCGAGGTCTTCTGCAGTGACATAGGAACGGCCAGAGAGACGGGTGTGAAGGTCCTCTTTAAAGGCGGAATGGTCGATGGCACGAATGTTGCGGGCAGTGATGAAGGTGGGCTGAAGACGAGGAACAGCAATACTCAGGTGGCTGGTGACACAGAAGTGGTCCGAGGTGATAGCACAGGTCACTGACGTGGACTGCACCAACTGATCATCGCATCTGTGCACTAACCAATCCAGGATGTGTCCTTTAACGTGTGTAGGTTGGGAGACAGACTGAGACAGACTAAAAATAGAAAGGTTAATGATCTTTGAAGTGAGAGGAAGTTGTGGTTGGTCGTAGTGGACGTTGAAATCTCCAAGAATCAAGACGAAACCAGGAAGAGTATTGCAGTGGTCGAGCAGATTAGGAAGCTGGGTCACGAACATAGAGTCAGTAAGCTTGTTTTTCCGGTTAGGTGGAGGTCGGTAGAGGCAGAAGAAATGAAGTGTTTTCTGACAGAGTGAAGGTGACATGGGCTAGCTCATAGGATGAATGGTCGAACGAAAAAGTCATGGTGAAGGAGACAAAGGGAGAGAAGTTGTCTCTGTAAATAACAGCCATGCCCCCACCCCTAGAGGAGCGAGGAAATGACTGCAGGGTGTATCCAAGTGGGGTGAGATCAGCACATCTCGCTTCATCGCCACTGGGTCGGAGCCAAGTTTCGGTCAGAAAAAACACGTCGATATCGTTATCTTGAATAAAAGAGGTAATTTCAGTTCGCTTGTCAGGACTACTTACAGACTGAGCGTTGAATAAGGCGAGATACAGGTCAGAACGGTGTTGTTTTGGTGCTGTGTATGACGTATGTTCTACAGGGATAGATGAGGTTATTGAAGTTGATAGGGGACACTTTTTCGCAGGAATTATTAAAATGTGGGCCGGGCCGTCGCTGGTCGTGAAGAGAAATCACAATCGGTATTTTTCTCTGCTTTCTCCTCCCGCCTCGCTTTGTGCGTTTTCTCGGGAGACCAACGCCGATTTCAAGTTCTCTAAGGCCTGACACGAGTCCAGGAGTCAATCGAGTGGTGTTGTTTAAAGACAAAAGTTTTTGCCGAGTGTAGCGAATAGGCCTCGGGATAGAGGAGTTAGAGCGGATAGTCGAGCTCGGTACATGCAGCGGTGCGTGCAGAGGTGGGGCGAGCGATGGGGCGAGTGGTGGGGCGAGTGGTGGGACGAGCGGTGGGACGAGCGATGGGGCGAGCGGTGGGACGAGCAATGGGGCGAGCGATTGGGCGAGCGATGGGGCGGGCGATGGGACGTGCGATGGGCCGGGCGATGGGACGAGCGATGGGACGAGCGACGGGACGAGCGATGGGGCGAGCGGTGGGACGAGCGGTGGGACGAGTGGTGGGACGAGCGATGGGGCGAGACGGGGAAAAGAACTGTCTTGTTGAGAGGCGCACACCGGGGCTGCGTGAGGCTCAACGAAAAAACATGGCGGGTACTTACAGTTCGAAATTTTCAACTTGGTGGCGAGTAAAAACCAAAGTACTGCAAATCTCACGGGCAGACACGCCGCCATAAGCCAGGAAACGAAACAGGGATCCATCACAATCATTCACACAAAGCACAACACGACAGCACACGCTAAATCCAACAGAATCAATCAAATACACAGGAAGACCGACTCAGCTCAGCCTACTAGGCGAATGACCAGGAAGTTCTTGATGCCTTGAACATGAATGAACCTTGAACTGATGAAGTTCTTGATGCCTTGAACATGAACCCAATGCCTTGAACAAACATTGGTACATCATGGATGATGAAGGTTGTGGTTAAGTTTCATCGGAACTGCGTGTGTAGTTTCTGAGAAGAAAGCAAACACTGATTTTGGGGGGCAACCCCCTCCCCCCCCCCCACCCCCCCCCCCCCCCCCGCCGTGGACCTCCAAAGGGGGGCATTTTTTTAAATGCCGTGAACAAACTTTGGTACTTGATGGGTGATTGTGGTTGTGGTGAAGTTTCATTGAAATTGTGTGAGTCGTTTCAGATAAGAAAGCAAATATCTATTTTGGGGGGGTCAAAGCTTGATACACTTTGACCCCGGTAAACCCCCTTAGACCCCGACTTTTTTAATGCCGTGAACAAACTTTAGTCACAACATAACAAATATCATTTGTGCCAAATTTGGTCGCAATCCCATCAGCGGTTTCAGAGAAATTTCAAGTGTTTATGGAGTGACGGACAGACGGAGTGACGGACAGACAGAGTGACGGACAGACAGAGTGACGGACAGACAGAGTGACGGAGTGACGGACAGATGGACAGACAGAGTGACGGACGGACTTAGTGACGGACGGACGGAGTGACGGACAGACGGAGTGACGGAAGGACGGAGTGAAGGATGGACGAAGTGACGGACGGACGGAGTGACAGACAGGTGGATTGACGGACAGGCGGAGTGACGGACAGACGGAGTGACGGACAGACGGAGTGACGGACAGACGGACGGAGTGACGGAGTGACGGGTAGACGGAGTGACGGGCAGACGGAGTGACGGACAGACGGAGTGACGGACAGACGGAGTGACGAGCAGACGGAGTGACGGACAGACGGGCGGACGGAATGACGGACAGACGGACAGACGGACGGAGTGACGGAAGGACGAAGTGACGGCTGGACGGAGTGACAGACGGACGGAGTGACAGACGGACGGAGTGACAGACGGGCGGAGTGACAGACGGACGGAGTGACAGACGGGCGGAGTGACAGACGGGCGGAGTGACAGACGGACGGAGTGACAGACGGACGGAGTGACAGACGGACGGAGTGACAGACGGGCGGAGTGACGGACAGACGGACGGACGGACGGAGGGATGGACGGACGGACGGAGTGACGGACGGAGTGATGGACGGACGAAGTGACGGACGGACAGAGTGATGGACGTACGGAGTGATGGACAGACGGAGTGACGGACAGACGGAGTGATGGAGTGACGGACAGACGGACGGAGTGACGGACGGACGGAGTGACGGACGGACGGTGTGACGGACAGACGGACAGAGTGACGGAAGGACGAAGTGACGACTGGACGTGACGGGCGGACGGAGTGACAGACAGGTGGAGTGACGGACAGACGGACGGAGTGACGGACAGACGGATGGGGTGACGGACGGACGAAGTGACGGACGGACGGATTGACAGACAGGCATAGTGACAGACAGACGGACGGAGTGACGGACGGACGAAGTGACGGACGGACAGAGTGACGGACGGAGAGAGTGACGGACAGACAGAGTGACGGACAGACAGAGTGACGGACAGACAGAGTGACGGACAGACAGAGTGACGGACAGAGTGACGGACAGACAAAGTGACGGACAGATGGACAGACGGAGTAACGGACAGACGGAGTGACGGACAGACGGAGTGATGGACGGAAGGACGGAGTGACGGCTGGACGGACGGAGTGACAGACAGGCGGAGTGACAGACAGGCGGAGTGCCAGACAGGTGGAGTGACAGACAGGCGGAGTGACCGACTGACGGACTGACGGACGGACGGAGTGACGGACGGACGGAGTGAAGGACGGACGGAGTGACGGGCAGACAGAGTGACAGACAGATGGACAGACGGAGTGACGGACAGACGGACAGAGTGACGGACGGACGGAGTGACGGACGGAGTGACGGACGGGCGGAGTGACGGACGGGCGGAGTGACAGACGGACGGAGTGACAGACAGACGGAGTGACAGACAGATGGAGTGACAGACAGACGGAGTGACAGACGGACGGAGTGACAGACAGGCGGAGTGACGGACATACGGACGGGCGGACGGAGTGACGGGAGGATGGATGGACGGAGTGATGGACGGACAGAGTGACGGACAGACGGACGGAGTGACGGCTGGACGAAGTGACGGCTGGACGAAGTGACGGACGGACGGAGTGACAGACAGGCAGAGTGACGGACAGACGGACGGAGTGACAGACGTAGTGATGAAGTGACGGACGGACGAAGTGATGGACGGACGAAGTGACAGACGGACGAAGTGACAGACGGACGGAGTGACAGACGGACGGAGTGACAGACGGACGGAGTGACAGACGGACGGAGTGACAGACGGACGGAGTGACAGACGGACGGAGTGACAGACGGACGGAGTGACAGACGGACGGAGTGACAGACAGGCGGAGTGACGGACAGGCGGAGTGACGGACAGGCGGAGTGACGGACAGACGGACGGAGTGACAGACGTAGTGACGAAGTGACGGACGGACGAAGTGACGGACAGACGGACGGACGGAGTGACGGACGGACGGAGTGACGGACGGACGACGCGCCATCGCATAAGCTCACCTGAACCTCGTTTCAGGTGAGTCAACAAGATGATTGGTTGAGCGAAACACGTCACGCACACCCCACGAAACAGCCAATAGGCAGTATACATACAGATCGTCAAGTACTGCCGTCTCACGGACGAGAGGGAGGGGTGACCCAATAGGAGCACGTAATTATTCCTTCAATTTTTTGTTTCATATACGTTAATGATTGTCTGTGATGATAAAACACCATTGCCAGCTTTATTTTGTGTCTCCTTGAATCACTCCAAGCCACTCAGGGCTATTCCCCGGCATGCCAGTGCCATGGGCAGCATAACACCCTCCAAAACAAACTCCTGTTGGGAACAATTTACACAATGATAATCGCGGTTATGACGTCATGACATAAATGTACCCTGGGGTGTTGGGCAAACTCTATCCGGAAGAAATAGGTTAAGAAACGAATCCGCATATAGGAATAAGTGAATAACATCCCAAATTTCCCTTAGGCTTAAACACGACATGTATTTCTGACGAAAACACGGAAACGTCCATGGAGGTTGATTTTTTTTAAACAATTTTTTGAGGGGGGCCCGGATAAAGTGAGGCCGACACTTAATAAAGCCCCCAGCTTAGAAGTTAGTAGGCCCGAGCCTATTCTAGTTCTCAGCGGCCCTGGCAACACCACATAGTATTTCGAAATTTACATTTAATTTCATGCCGGTTATACAAATAAAATACATTTAATTTCATGACGTTATACAAATAAAATACATTTAATTACATGAGGTTATACACATCTCCCGTTTCAAAGCTCGAATGGTTTTTACCTCACGCACGCAGAGCGAAAAGCGGGATTCACCAATTACTTCACTTTTGAGTTTTGTGTGTCTGTGTCCACAAACGTCAGTTTATGATCGAAGAACAACAAAAATTCAATTGAATGTTATATTTTGAACACAAAATCGGAAAACGAACCTCTACTTTTGCAGTAGCTTGGCTCTGAATTCGTCAGATCACACAAGCGCAGAGAAGAGCAACGTAATACTTTAGCAGTGAAGCCGCCATGGCCATGCGAAATGAAGAAGAAGCTTTCTATTCGACGTGTTCAATTTATTATTATAGTTCCAAAGAGTAATTCTAAATGTAATGGTTATAAAGGGTAATTATATAATGTCTTTTAAAGGGTAATTTAATGGGTTCTAAAGGGTAATTCTAAATGCAATAGTTATAAAGGGTAATTATATGTCTTCTAAAGGGTAATTCTAAAGGGTTCTAAAGTGCAACTCGAAGCGGTTATAAAGGGTATTTATACAATGTCTTCTAAAGGGTAATTCTAAAGGGTAATTCTAAAGGGTAATCCTAAAGGGTAATTCTAAAGGGTAATTCTAAAGTGTAATTCTAAAGGGTAATCCTAAAGGGTAATTCTAAAGGGTAATTCTAAATGTAATTCTAAAGTGTAATTCTAAAGTGTAATTCTAAAGGGTAATTCTAAAGGGTAATTCTAAAGGGTAATTCTAAAGGGTAATTCTAAAGGGTTCTAAAGTGCAACTCTAAGCGGTTATAAAGGGTATTTATACAATGTCTTCTAAAGGGTAATTCTAAAGTGTAATTCTAAAGTGTAATTCTAAAGTGTAATTCTAAAGGGTAATCCTAAAGGGTAATTCTAAAGGGTAATTCTAAATGTAATTCTAAAGGGTAATCCTAAAGGGTAATTCTAAAGGGTAATTCTAAATGTAATTCTAAAGTGTAATTCTAAAGTGTAATTCTAAAGGGTAATTCTAAAGGGTAATTCTAAAGGGTAATTCTAAAGGGTAATTCTAAAGGGTTCTAAAGTGCAACTCTAAGCGGTTATAAAGGGTATTTATACAATGTCTTCTAAAGGGTAATTCTAAAGTGTAATTCTAAAGTGTAATTCTAAAGTGTAATTCTAAAGGGTAATCCTAAAGGGTAATTCTAAAGGGTAATTCTAAATGTAATTCTAAAGTGTAATTCTAAAGTGTAATTCTAAAGGGTAATTCTAAAGGGTAATTCTAAAGGGTAATTCTAAAGGGTAATTCTAAAGGGTTCTAAAGTGCAACTCTAAGCGGTTATAAAGGGTATTTATACAATGTCTTCTAAAGGGTAATTCTAAAGTGTAATTCTAAAGGGTAATTCTAAAGGGTAATTCTAAAGGGTAATTCTAAAGTGTAATTCTGAAGGGTAATTCTAAAGTGTAATTCTAAAGGGTAATTCTAAAGGGTAATTCTAAAGTGTAATTCTAAAGGGTAATTCTAAAGTGTAATTCTAAAGGGTAATTCTAAAGGGTAATTCTGAAGGGTAATTCTAAAGTGTAATTCTGAAGGGTAATTCTAAAGTGTAATTCTGAAGGGTAATTCTAAAGTGTAATTCTAAAGGGTAATTCTAAAGGGTAATTCTAAAGTGTAATTCTGAAGGGTAATTCTAAAGTGTAATTCTAAAGTGTAATTCTAAAGGGTAATTCTAAAGGGTAATTCTAAAGTGTAATTCTGAAGGGTAATTCTAAAGTGTAATTCTGAAGGGTAATTCTAAAGTGTAATTCTAAAGGGTAATTCTAAAGTGTAATTCTAAAGGGTAATTCTAAAGGGTAATTCTAAAGGGTTCTAAAGTGCAACTCTAAGCGGTTATAAAGGGTATTTATACAATGTCTTCTAAAGGGTAATTCTAAAGTGTAATTCTAAAGGGTAATTCTAAAGTGTAATTCTAAAGGGTAATTCTAAAGTGTAATTCTAAAGGGTAATTCTAAAGTGTAATTCTAAAGTGTAATTCTAAAGTGTAATTCTAAAGTGTAATTCTAAAGTGTAATTCTAAAGTGTAATTCTAAAGGGTAATTCTAAAGTGTAATTCTAAAGGGTAATTCTAAAGTGTAATTCTAAAGTGTAATTCTAAAGGGTAATTCTAAAGTGTAATTCTAAAGGGTAATTCTGAAGGGTAATTCTAAAGTGTAATTCTGAAGGGTAATTCTAAAGTGTAATTCTAAAGGGTAATTCTAAAGGGTAATTCTAAAGTGTAATTCTAAAGGGTAATTCTGAAGGGTAATTCTAAAGTGTAATTCTAAAGTGTAATTCTAAAGGGTAATTCTGAAGGGTAATTCTAAAGTGTAATTCTGAAGGGTAATTCTAAAGTGTAATTCTAAAGGGTAATTCTAAAGGGTAATTCTAAAGTGTAATTCTAAAGGGTAATTCTAAAGGGTAATTCTAAAGGGTAATTCTAAAGTGTAATTCTAAAGGGTAATTCTAAAGGGTAATTCTAAAGTGTAATTCTAAAGTGTAATTCTAAAGTGTAATTCTAAAGTGTAATTCCAAAGTGTAATTCCAAAGTGTAATTCTAAAGGGTAATTCTAAAGGGTAATTCTGAAGTGTAATTCTAAAGGGTAATTCTAAAGTGTAATTCTAAAGTGTAATTCTAAAGGGTAATTCTGAAGGGTAATTCTAAAGGGTAATTCTAAAGGGTAATTCTAAAGGGTAATTCTAAAGGGTAATTCTGAAGGGTAATTCTAAAGTGTAATTCTGAAGGGTAATTCTAAAGTGTAATTCTAAAGGGTAATTCTAAAGTGTAATTCTAAAGGGTAATTCTAAAGTGTAATTCTAAAGGGTAATTCTAAAGGGTAATTCTAAAGGGTAATTCTAAAGTGTAATTCTAAAGGGTAATTCTAAAGGGTAATTCTAAAGGGTAATTCTGAAGGGTAATTCTAAAGGGTAATTCTAAAGGGTAATTCTAAAGGGTAATTCTAAAGGGTAATTCTAAAGGGTAATTCTGAAGGGTAATTCTAAAGTGTAATTCTGAAGGGTAATTCTAAAGTGTAATTCTAAAGGGTAATTCTAAAGTGTAATTCTAAAGGGTAATTCTAAAGTGTAATTCTAAAGGGTAATTCTAAAGGGTAATTCCAAAGTGTAATTCTAAAGGGTAATTCTAAAGGGTAATTCTAAAGGGTAATTCTGAAGGGTAATTCTAAAGGGTAATTCTAAAGGGTAATTCTAAAGGGTAATTCTAAAGGGTAATTCTAAAGTGTAATTCTAAAGGGTAATTCTAAAGGGTAATTCTAAAGGGTAATTCTGAAGGGTAATTTTAAAGGGTAATTCTGAAGTGTAATTCTAAAGTGTAATTCTAAAGTGTAATTCTAAAGGGTAATTCTAAAGGGTAATTCTAAAGTGTAATTCTAAAGGGTAATTCTAAAGGGTAATTCTAAAGGGTAATTCTAAAGGGTAATTCTGAAGGGTAATTCCAAAGTGTAATTCTAAAGGGTAATTCTAAAGGGTAATTCTAAAGGGTAATTCTAAAGTGTAATTCTAAAGGGTAATTCTAAAGGGTAATTCCAAAGTGTAATTCTAAAGGGTAATTCTAAAGTGTAATTCTAAAGGGTAATTCTAAAGTGTAATTCTAAAGGGTAATTCTAAAGGGTAATTCCAAAGTGTAATTCTAAAGGGTAATTCTAAAGGGTAATTCTAAAGGGTAATTCTGAAGGGTAATTCTAAAGGGTAATTCTAAAGGGTAATTCTAAAGGGTAATTCTAAAGGGTAATTCTAAAGTGTAATTCTAAAGGGTAATTCTAAAGGGTAATTCTAAAGGGTAATTCTGAAGGGTAATTTTAAAGGGTAATTCTGAAGTGTAATTCTAAAGTGTAATTCTAAAGTGTAATTCTAAAGGGTAATTCTAAAGTGTAATTCTAAAGTGTAATTCTAAAGGGTAATTCTAAAGGGTAATTCTAAAGGGTAATTCTAAAGGGTAATTCTGAAGGGTAATTCTAAAGGGTCATTCTAAAGGGTAATTCTAAAGTGTAATTCTAAAGTGTAATTCTAAAGTGTAATTCTAAAGTGTAATTCTAAAGTGTAATTCTAAAGACTAATTATAAAGGGTAATTCTAAAGTGTAATTCTAAAGTGTAATTCTAAAGTGTAATTCTAAATGGTAATTCTAAATGGTAATTCTAAATGGTAATTCTAAAGGGTAATTCTGAAGTGTAATTCTAAAGTGTAATTCTAAAGTGTAATTCTAAAGACTAATTATAAAGGGTAATTCTAAAGGGTAATTCTAAAGGGTAATTCTAAAGGGTAATTCTGAAGTGTAATTCTAAAGTGTAATTCTAAAGTGTAATTCTAAAGTGTAATTCTAAAGGGTAATTCTAAAGGGTAATTCTAAAGTGTAAATCTAAAGTGTAATTCTAAAGTGTAATTCTAAAGTGTAATTCTAAAGTGTAATTCTAAAGTGTAATTCTAAAGTGTAATTCTAAAGTGTAATTCTAAAGTGTAATTCTAAAGGGTAAATCTGAAGTGTAATTCTAAAGTGTAATTATAAAGTGTAATTCTAAAGTGTAATTCTAAAGGGTAATTCTAAAGTGTAATTCTAAAGTGTAATTCTAAAGTGTAATTCTAAAGTGTAATTCTAAAGTGTAATTCTAAAGTGTAATTCTAAAGTGTAATTCTAAAGTGTAATTCTAAAGTGTAATTCTAAAGTGTAATTCTAAAGTGTAAATCTGAAGTGTAATTCTAAAGGGTAATTCTAAAGTGTAATTCTAAAGTGTAATTCTAAAGTGTAATTCTAAAGTGTAATTCTAAAGTGTAATTCTAAAGGGTAATTCTGAAGTGTAATTCTAAAGTGTAATTCTAAAGTGTAATTCTAAAGTGTAATTCTAAAGTGTAATTCTAAAGTGTAATTCTTAAGTGTAATTCTAAAGTGTAATTCTAAAGTGTAATTCTAAAGTGTAATTCTAAAGTGTAATTCTAAAGTGTAATTCTAAAGTGTAAATCTGAAGTGTAATTCTAAAGTGTAATTCTGAAGGGTAATTCTAAAGTGTAATTCTAAAGTGTAATTCTAAAGTGTAATTCTAAAGTGTAATTCTAAAGTGTAATTCTAAAGTGTAATTCTAAAGTGTAATTCTAAAGTGTAATTCTAAAGTGTAATTCTAAAGTGTAATTCTAAAGTGTAATTCTAAAGTGTAATTCTAAAGTGTAATTCTAAAGTGTAATTCTAAAGTGTAATTCTAAAGTGTAATTCTAAAGTGTAATTCTGAAGGGTAATTCTAAAGTGTAATTCTAAAGTGTATTTCTAAAGTGTAATTCTAAAGAGTAATTCTAAAGAGTAATTCTAAAGGGTAATTCTAAAGGCTAATTCTAAAGGGTAATTCTAAAGGGTTCTTAAAGGGTAATTATAAATGGTTCTAAAGGGTAATTCTAAAGTGTAATTCTAAAGAGTAATTCTAAAGAGTAATTCTAAAGGGTAATTCTAAAGGCTAATTCCAAAGGGTAATTCTAAAGGGTAATTCTAAAGGGTTCTTAAAGGGTAATTATAAATGGTTCTAAAGGGTAATTCTAAAGTGTAATTATAATGGGTTCTAAAGGTTAATTCTAAAGGATAATAATTATGATGGGTTTTGTTCATTTGTAGGTTTGCCTATTTCATGTTCGAAATTCCAAACTGAACCGCTTCCTTTGGACATGGGTGTGATTCCTTTACTTTGTCTGCCTGTCTGGCAGTCAAATATAATTGAAAATCATTACATGCAGGAAACTTACTGTTTTTAAGGGTGTCATTAAGGACATACAACAGGCACAGATAACTAATGTAATGTGTTAAATAATGTGGTGTAAAAGCCACTGCATCAACGGCGGTAAACTTCCGGAATTAATTTTTTGTTTCGACTTTTACAATCTTTATTTTATTTAAATTTAGTTGTATACTTGAACATTGTATAACAGAAATTGCCCTTTTACCGCTTTTAAAAACCTCCAGTTTGCAGTACTTGGACATGTTAAATAAGGTGGTATATAGGACTGCATCGAGTCAGTAAACTTCCAGAATTTTTCCCTTTAAAACCTTTAAAACCATTATTTTATTTCAACCGAATTACAGGTGTGCCTTGCCATTCGCGGGGGTTACGTTCTTGAAAATCCTTGTGAACTGTAAATCTGCAATGTAAGAGAGAGAGGAATGAACACATGATATAATGAACACATGAACAATAAAAAGTGGAAAAGGCGTATTTGTGTGGGTGGTGGGGAGGGGGATAGGGGGAAGAGTGGGAAGAGTGGACAAAGTGGACATCTCTCTGACCATCCTCAGGGAGCCTGCTCAGCGTCGACGAGTCTGGCATTTCACTCAGGCCAACTGGCACGGTCTTCAAGCAGCCATCAATCATCTGGACTGGTCTCCCATCTCTACCACCTCTGACATCAACTCATCCTGGGAATTCTTCCAAAGTAAATTGCTCTCTCTCATGCACAGATTTATCCCATCTCGTCTTCAGTTGTCATACCCTTCCTCCCGTCTATGGTACACGGAATCTTGTGGTGAGGCTGTTGCCCAGAAACAACTTGCCTTCGTCTCCTGGAAAGCAAATCCAACGGAAGGAAATCTCATTTCCTTTCACAAAGCCCGAAACAAGTGTGTGTCCACCCTCAGGAGAGCCAGGAAACAATATCTCTCTGTTCTCAAGACCGAACTCTCTTATCTGTCTCCCTCTTCCAAATCCTGGTGGCGTCTGGTCAAATCCGTTTCTGGTGTTTGTTCCCCCTCCATCCCCTCCCTTACCTCAAACGGCTACACAGCTGACTCCGCACGTGAAAAAGCTGAATGCCTCAACTCTGTGTTTGCCTCTAAATCTTGTGTCCCAAACCCATCCCTCTCTGTACCCACCATACCCAGTCGTACCCTGCTGCTCCTGGACTCCGTGTCCTTTCCTCCTGACAAGGTGGAAAAGTTTCTGTCAACCCTCGACTCTGATTCTGCAACTGGACCCGACGGCATCAGCCCACGGGTCCTAAAATCCTGCTCTGCTGCTCTATCTCACCCTCTCTCTGTTCTCTTCACCCTCTCTTTTGCTCAAGGTCAACTGCCATCTGCTTGGAAATCAGCCAACATCACCGCTTTGCACAAAAAAGGTGCAAAAACAGATCCTAGCAACTACAGACCAATCAGCCTTCTCCCAATTATCAGCAAAGTCATGGAATCCATCATTGCTTCGGATATGAAATCTTTCCTCTTCTCCAATGGCTTGATCTCTGATCATCAATTTGGTTTCAGACCAGGTCACTCTACTCTGGACATGCTGCTTCTGCTGTCTCAACAATGGATGGAGGACCTCAATGCCAAACAGGAAATTAGAGCTGTCTCCCTCGACATATCACGTGCCTTCGACACGGTCTGGCACCCCGCTCTGCTCACCAAACTCTCCTCCTTTGGTATCCATGGAAATCTCCACGCATGGCTGGCGGACTTCCTCTCTAGTCGTCGTCAACGTGTGGCCCTGAATGGGTTTCTCTCATCTCCTCTTCCTGATCAGGCTGGAGTTCCCCAAGGCAGTGTTCTGGGCCCCGTGCTTTTTCTGGTCTTCATCAATGATCTCTCTGACTCTCTCGAAAATCCTCTCTATCTCTTTGCTGATGACTCTACTCTCTGCCGCTCCATTCCTCTTCCCCTCAGATCGGCAGTCTGCTGCCTCCTCACTCTCTGAAGACCTGGACAAAATCACAGACTGGTCAAACAAGTGGAACATGTCTTTCAATCCTGACAAATCTCACACTCTTACTATGTCTCTCCGAAAAGATCGACTGGACAACCCTCCCATCTACTTTCTCAACAATCCTCTCCAAGAAGTTCTGTCGCTCAAGATTTTGGGTCTCACTATCTGCCATGATCTTTCTTGGGAAAACCACATTTCCAAGCTGGCCTCCAAAGCCAGTCGCCGACTGGGCATCCTCCGTCGTGCGAAGTCCTTCCTCGGCACACCTGAGCTCCTCACCACATACAAGGCTTTCATCCACAGCTCAATGGAATACTGTTCTCCCCTATGGGCCGGTGCTCCTGCCTCACACCTAGCTCGGCTTCACGCTGTTGAAACCAAAGCTTTCAGAATTATTGGAATCTCCCGCGATGAAGCTATCTCTGAGGGCCTTTCACTCACTCACCGCAGGCAGGTAGGTGGTCTTTCTGTCTTCTACCGACTCCTCTCCGGCCTTGCACCCCCAGCTCTCTCTGTGCTCTGTCCCCCAAATATTCCTACAGGTCGCACAAGATCTGCCAGCAACCCTCTGATGGTTAAACTGCCGAAATCTCGGCTCTCTGCTCACCTTCACTCTTTCATTCCTCTTTTCTCCCGCCTCTGGAACAAACTCCCTCACTCCCTTCAATCCCACTCCTCCCTCCAGGTCTTTAAAACAGCTGTTCACCACCATCTCTTATCTTCCCCCATCCAAAACCTTGATCTTTTCTACCCCCGCTAATTCACCCCAGATCCACCTTGTTTGAAATTCCAACTTCTTTCCTGGAAGTCCTGGCAGTGTCCATATGTTTTATACCTCTCCCACCGCCCCCTTCCCATGCCCCCCCCCCCCCCAAAGCCCTCGCCCTCTCTCAGATCTCTCGATGTCTCCATGTCTCTCGGTCCCTGCTCTCAAATGTTGTGTTTGTGTCCTTCCCCCTCTCTCCCCATCTTGTCTACCGCTCCCGATGTTATATGTTTTATGTGTCGGTTTGTCTTTCTGTGTGATTAATGTTCGCTCTTTCACGAGCCTCGACCTTGTATACAAAAAAAAAAAAAAAAAAAAAAAAGAGTGGCATTTCCAGGAGCCATTCAGAGTGTGTATGTTTGCGTTTGCTGTCCACATAAGACTTAATTTTCTGTTGAACTTTAAGGTGGTTACCTGCTGCAGTGTGGAGAGTATTGCATCATGCACAGGTGTTTCAATTGGTATATTTTGTCCAGTTGACAGCAGTACGGGAAAGCTGAGCATTACATGTGCGCCACCAGGTGGACGGTCGAGGTCAGGTCAACACACAGGACGGCATTGCAAAAACGTCCAAATGGACAACCGGCTCAAGCATATTGGGTCTGTTGTCAATAACTAAGTTTAGCCCATCGGTAGTGTTAATGTTTGGGGGGAAGTGGACGTGACAATACCACTGATACAGTGCTCCCTATAAGTTCGGTCAGGAATTTGCAATTTGTTCACGGTGCCGCCGATGACACATATACTCTGTCATAAGACATTGTGGTATATTTAACGTACTCCCACTCCTGTGAGTTCACGACCCTTAGCTTAACGTCCACCCAAGGGACAGCACACTGTGTGATACAACACCCTGCCTGTGAAACACTAATGTGACAAGTTAAAGTTGGGCCGAGAACCAAAATAACATCAATGTTCTGCCAGAACTGAAGGAGGAAGATCTTGAGAGTCTCAGTTTGAAGTTTTAACTGTTTGCTTTGATAAATTATATTTTTGGCTGAATTATGTTGAAAAAAAGAAAGGTGAAAACCAAGCAGGTTCATGATGTCTGCATTTGGGCACACAACTTTGCTTTCAGTGTTGGTTCAGTGAAGCTCTATTCCACCATCTAATTCTGGACTATATATAGGATGTCATTACACTTGTTTTTACACCATCTCAGAGGAAGAATATATCCATCTTTTGGAAAATCCTCCTGTTGCTGCATGTTATTCCAGACAAGATTTACTACTTGGACGTCAGGAAAGCTAAGCTAGTGCCGTGATCTCAACTGTCTGGCAAATCGTCTGGGTCTTCATTCCATGTCTGGTGGAGTCACATCTTACCAAAACTGCTATCTGGTGTAAATCCAGTGGGAAATGCCTGCTTAAAGAATGCAACATACATAGGAGGAACATATACATTTTTACTTACAATGAAAATGTGTTCAAAGAACGGACCATTTTGAGTAAAAAGTTGACATTGCAACAAAAAAAAAGACTGTTTTGGCAGCACTCAGACTTTCTATCCACTGGCAATGTTAAAATTAGAACGAGGGGAAAGCAATTAAGTGACAAACCAAATAATGTACAAACAGGAAATAAGGGACAAAAAACGGGACAAAAACAGTGATGAGGATTAACGAAGAGAGAAAAAAAGAATTTGGATAGGAAACATTGATGTATATATGTAGGTAGCAAAAGTGACAAAAAGATCAAACATTTTCGCAGTGAAATGCAATTAAGTAATTGTGATGTAAGGAGTGGGCAGTGTCATGGATAGATCACCGCAGGGAAGGAAGGAAAGGAGGGACTCTCCAAAAGTGTTGGCACTTAGAGCAATACACAATGCGAAGTCTCCTCTCTCCCCTCCTCCAACCATTCTCCCACACTACTCCAACACATTGCATCCATCCTCAACAAAAATCCTTTTTTTCTTTCTTAATGCATGGTTGAGGCTCATGCAAGAGCTAGGACACACAACATATCAGGACACAACATGACAAAGGGAACAGCAGGAGAAAACGGGGAAACGCCAACAGCAGGGCGGAGGAAGAAGGAAGACGGAGAAGGACAAACAATGGGTGCAGGTAACTATGAGGGTTCGGGGAGAATGCAAGGGGTGGACAAGATGGATACATAAGCAAAATGTTTGGGAGGAGTGGAGTGTGGTTTAACGGATGGAGGGAAGATGATGATTTTGGATGGGGATTTTGGATGTCTGACAAACAGGGGTGAAAACATTTTCTTTTTTTTTTCTTCTTTTTTTGGGGTTTAAACCTTCACTTGAGATGGTGGTGAACAGCTGTCTTCAAGACCGGGACAGAATAATGGGATCTATAAGAGTATGGAAGGCGATTCCACAGGGGGGGGGAAGGGAGGAATCAATGAGTGGAGGTGAGCAGTGGTTTTGGATGTAGGCAGTTTCACTAGGAGAGGGTTGATGGTGGACTGCGTGCGTCCTGCAGATACCTGAGCGGGCCAGGAAGAAGGGGAGACAGAGCACTGAGAGGGCAGACGAGGCAAGACTAGAAATTATGCGGAAGAAGAAAGAGAGACCACCGACCTGCCTGTGATGGTGAAGTGATAGGCCCATAGACTCAGCATCATTGCAGGAGATTCCACTGATCTTGAAAGCCTTGGTTTCCATGGCGTCAGGCTGAGCAAGATGTGAGGCAGGAGCACCAGTCCAAAGAGGAGAGCAGTACTCCATCTGAAATAGATATAGCAATATCTTACAGGTGGAAGCACTAAAACCTAGATAATGATGTAATTTAAGGTGAAACGTATAACACAACTTGCAGAAGGCCATGGTAAAAATACAATAATAAAAAAAGGTAGCGTTTTATTCTTGCACTGGTTGAAAGAGCTCAAATATGAGAGCTTATATATTTCTTAACAGCAAATCATTTTGGGAGTGATTGAGGCAGTGGTCTGTTGAATGATTGATAAAATATATAATTTTCACGTACGTTTGGATTAATGTGAAGCAACTTTTACTAAATACTGTATATTTTCTTTCCAAGGAGTGTTTCTGTTTTTCAGATCCAGATATGGTAAAGCAGGTGGAGATAGGAACTAGAACGGCACTCGGTAGAGAGCATACCTCCGCCAGGCTGAACATGTAGTTTACATTTTGTATCCCACCGATAGGCCGGATCTGGATTCGGACTTTAACCAAAATCTTTAACCAATCAGGTTGTTCTTTTGTTTTGTCCTAAGCACCAAGAAGTTTTGTCCTCAGCCATCCACAATCGTTGTTGGCTCTATGTCTCAATGGTGAAGAATCACTTAGTGAATTAAAAAATTATAGTATCCGGATCTGGATTCGGATTTTCAACAAAATCAAATAATTTCGTCCTCACACACCCAACCTGCCCACCAAGTTTTGTCCGAATTCGTCCATAACATCTTAAAATAGCCTGCTAACAGACAGAGAAACAGACAAACACAATTTTAAAAAAAATTCTTGTATCCAGATCTTTAGCAAAATCGAAGCAATTAGGCAATGGCAGACACCCAACCTGTCCACTAAGTTTCATCCTAATTCATCAATAACTTTTTGAGATATTCTGCTCACAAACAGACAGACAGACTGACAGACAGGGGTGAAAACATAAATAAATAAATAAATAAATAAATAAAAAAAACCGTCAGTGGCGGACGTGATCAGACAACTCTGTGAAATTGTGCCTCAGGCCGGATGGCTGCACTCGTCAACCGTCCAAACCTTGCAGCATATATCAAGCCATGGACGGTGTGGGCACATAAAAAAAACACTCGGGAACAGATGCAGACATTAAATTCTGACATAATTCACATTCAAAGTACAATATCAACTAATGGTTTAATTTGATGTAAAATGGCAACTGTGCATAAAACTGCTTGGGGCTGCAATATTATCCATGAGAAAAGAGAAAGAGAAAGAGAAAGAGAAAGAGATAGAGAAAGAGAAAGAGAAAGACTTTTGTGCCCTTTTTTTTATTATAAAAATACAAAGCCATTCCACAAAGCGGTTGTAAGCAAAGCAACCAGTTTAAATAAACATTTCCTAAGGATCATGAATTCACCAAAAGGAGCAAAGGATATTTAAAGGAAACCAGCAAGTATAAAAATTTTACAAACCAAAGGTGAAGACACAAACAAAAACCACAAACAATTTTAAACGAAATGCTCATGCAAGAGCTATGAACACATCAAGAGCAAATTAAGCGTTTAATTAAATTAAGCGAAAAATTGGGAGAGGGAGAGGGAGAGGGAGAGGGAGAGAGAGAGAGAGAGAGAGAGAGAGAGAGAGAGAGAGAGAGAGAGAGAGAGAGAGAGAGAGAGAGAGAGAGAAAGAGACATTTCATTCCTTTTTTTGAAGGAAAAACCTTTTCCACCAATGCAGACAGGTAAAACAAAAATATTTACAGGTCATGAGAGCATTTCTACAAATACAGACAGTGAGAAAAAAAAGAAAACCATGGTTACAAATCAATACAGACAGCAAATAAAGTTGATATGTACAGTCATAAAAAGGTACCGTTTCGAAACATTTCACATTAAACCAAATAAGAGCGCAATGCTATATTACAAGTTTAATGTAAGGACTCCGTCAGTTAAACTGCACAAGGAACGCCGAACACACCATCGTTTCTGGAAGTCCCCACAGTTATCAAAAGACAATTCCGGTTCAGCCGAGACGACACCAATGACCTAAAAAAGACTACAGCGTCATCCACTGGAACAACACTGTTCCGGATTTTCCTTTTCCTGGACACATATATAGCAAGTTTTGCCTCAGAAATTAAAAAGTTGGCTAAAAAACATTCATGCCTACATCTGGGTTTAATACTAAAACCAAATATAAAAACACAGTGTGTAAAAACCAACCCCAACCCTTGAATGACATGCGATAAAACAGTAAAAAGTGGTGTCAATCTTGGGCATCCAACAAAGGCATGAAAAAGAGTTTCCTGGGCATCACAAAAAGGGCACTTTTCAAGGACATGTGGACACATTCGGTGTATCAAAACGTTTGAGGGTAAAATGTGATGTGCCAATCGCCCCTGCAAGTCTCCGGAGCGTTTGGCAACGGGTACCTTGTACATAACAAGCCAGTTTATCGAAGTAGAATGAGTAGTCTGGAGCATTCTCCTCCAGTGCGCTTGTGGTTCTGCAGGTCTATCAGAAACAAGGGTTTTGACACACATGCCATAAACAGGATTTTCCCATCAACTTAAAGGAGGTGAAACTTTGAAAAAGAAGCAAAAGCTCTGGAAAGGGGCGTTGGGATGAGAGAGGGCCAGCTTCCACCTGTGGAGCCCATTTTAGCTTGGTTTGCTTGAAAAAGTGCAGAATCACAGAAAATATCCTCCCAATGACCCGAATGGACCTAACTCCAGTGGCCACAGCGACGTCAGCAGCTGGTTTCCACTTGTAAGGAGGAGGGGTTCTAAAATCTTTAACCTTGGTGCATCCAACATCAATAAACTTTTGCATAAAAGTACGATCACTGCAGACCCCTTCAAAAATGGGGTTTAAAAAGATTGGCTCGTTTAAGAACATTTCAAGGGAATAATTACTGTTATCACGGCGAACGGTAACCGCCTGCCATGCCTCCAGCACACTCCTGTAGAACAGGGGGACTGTTGCCATATCGACTCTCTTGGTGCCAATAAGGAACAGCTCTTGATCGTAGCTGAGTCTCCCTGCCTGCCGAAGCAGGCAGTGAGCCAATGCCTTCCACGAGACGTCAGTGTACAGCAGTCGACGAAGCGACAGGAGGCGAAAAGCCATAACTTTACTGGTAATGGCAATCAGACCCTGTCCTCCTTCAGCAACGGGTAGGTTTAATACACCAGGTTTGAGCCAGTGCTTCCCCCCCTCCTTCCCCCCCCCCCCCCCCCCCCCCCAGAAAAAGTCAATAAAAATAGATTGCAGTTTTTTAAGAATAAAATCTGGGGGCTGCAGTGCCATAAAAACGTGCCAAAGCATCGATGCTGCAAGGTTATTTATAATGAGGGTTCGGCCCCGATAGGAGAGTTGGCAGAGTAAGCCCTTCCATTTTAGCAGTCGCCTCTCAGTTTTAATTATGAGAGATTCCCAGTTTCTCAAAATGAAGTTTTCGGTACCAAGAAAGACACCAAGGTACAGAACGCCATCCCATGCCCATTCGAGTTGCTCCGGCAGAGTCGGAGGAGTGGCGCCATTTTGCGGACCAAGGTAGAGAGCTCTGTTCTTTTTCCAATTCACTTTTGCCGAACTTGCCAAACTGAATTCATGGACGCATTGGACCAAGGCCAAGACGTCCTCATCCGAGTGAACGATCGCACAAAGATCGTCTACATAAGCAATCACCTTGAACGGGTTCGCAGTTGGTTGAGGAACGAAACCGGGAAGACGTGCGCGCAAACGAACGAGCAAAGGCTCAATCGCGAGGGAGTACAGGAGGCCGGAAAGAGGGCAACCTTGACGAATGCCTCTACTAGCCGGGAAAGGCTGACATAAAATGTTGTTAACTTTTGCTAAACTAAAAATGTTATTATACAGTAGCTGTACGTGAGCGATAAAAAAAAATTCACCAAAACCAAACCCCCGTAAAACAGAGAAAAGATAAAAGTGATCAATGGCATCGAAGGCCTTTTCTTGATCGAGGAACACCAGACCAACATTCCTTTGTTTGAGAGAGCAGATATCAATCATGTCACGTACAATAAAGATACTGTCGTGAATTGACCTTTTAGGGACACAGTAAGATTGATCTGGGTGTATGATCTCCCCAATCACGACTCTGAGCCGGTTGGTGAGAGCCTTAGAAAAGATTTTATAATCCACGCATAGCAAGGATATCGGACGCCAATTTTCCACCCGATGCAGATCTCCCTTCTTGGGTATTAGGGCAAGCACCGCTCTACGGCAGCTGAGTGGCAGTTGGTTGAGTCGTAAACTGTCAGAAAATATTTCCAACAGTTCCGTCCCAAAGAGGTCCCAGAAAGCTTTGTAGAACTCTACGGGGAGTCCATCCAAGCCAGAGGCTTTTCCATTCGGCAAGGCTTGTAGTGCAACAAACAGTTCCTCCATAGTTATCTTTCTGTCCAGCTCTTGACGTGCAGTAGCTGACAAGGTGGGCAAGGACGCGGTTAAAGAATGCACCATTTCGTCATCAATGTCTTTCCTACAATACAGATCAGAGAAGTAATCTTTAACCAGGGTTCTAATGCCCTTGTGATCCCTTATCATATTGCCTTGCACAGTCCGTAACAAGGTGAGCTGCTCACTACCCTTTGAAGTGTGTTCAAGTCGAAAGAAGAAACTAGAAGGCACGTCCAGATGACGCAAATTCTCCACACGGAGACGAACCATGGCACCTCTAGCTTGTTTTACACATAGCCGGTTGAGAATAGCTTTCTTTTTGGCCCATGAAAGATTCGTTTCCATTGTGTTGGAAGGTGACAGATGGCTTTGCAAAGCTAAAATTTCTTTTTCAATAACACTTTTAAAGAGAGACTCATCTTTTGTACAAAAGAATCTATACTGCTGACAAAAGGTTTAAATTTGCGCCTAAGCATTATCCCACCATTGATTGAGGGAAGAAAAAGAAGGTTTCCGCAAAAGCAGTGTACCCCAGAAAGCCCAGAAGGCTTTAAGGAAAGCTTGATCCTCTAAAAGGTCCACATTAAAAATCCAATGTGCAGCTCCATAGTTCCGTATCGGAGAGAGAAGAGAAAAGGTGACCATGTGATGATCGGAGAAACCGATTGGTAAAATTTGCACATTGCCCATCATGTTAAGAAAGTTACTATTTATGTAAACACGATCTAGCCGAGCGAAGGAAAGCCGACCGTCAAGACAGCGACACCATGTATACTGGCGTATGAGAGGGTTGTGAAGTCTCCACGCATCAACGAAAGAGAATTTAGATAAAACCCTTGCCAGTGGGATGGTACTAGCTAGATGAGGTTCTTTACCGTTCCGGTCCATGGCAGAGTCTAGAGTACAATTAAAATCCCCACTCAAGCAAACAAGATTATTAAAATCTGCATGAGTGAGTGATGTTTCTAACTGTGTGAAGAAGGTGACCCTGTCAGTGCTGTCACTGGGTGAGTAGCCATTAAAAAGTGTGTGCCTGTAACCATTGAAGGTGAAAGACACAGAAATTAGATACCCCTTAATTATGTCTTCAAAAAAAATGTCAGTTTGGAGGAAAGAAGATGAGAAGAATATAGCTACCCCGGCTCTAGGGCAAGCCGAGCTACTGAAAAACCATTGGCCGTTCATCAACCTTCGCCATTGGCTTTCGCACGAAGGACTGCATCTCGTCTCCTGTAAAAGCATGACATCAATATGCTTTTCCTCAGTGAGTAATTTCACTTGGGTCTTGCGCAATGGGGACCGCCCCCCATTGATATTCAAGGCAGCTACATAAAAGGTCATGTGAAGAAGAAGGAGAAGGGGTTATATAGCAGAAGGTTGGTCTACTTGTAGCTCTTCCTTCGCTTTGACGATGTACTTCTTGAGGCGGTATACTTCTCGTTCCCCAACTCCGAACTGGCTGGACTTCAGGACGAGATATTTCGCGGATGTTATGAAGATTTTTAGGTCTGGAAAGAAATCTTTCACCTTTACTCGCCTCTTCCGAAAAGTGTCTTTCAGGAATTTTAGAATTTCTGCACGTGTGATGCCCGGATCATCCTCCGGCCCATGAGACAACAACAATTCGTTCCAAGCCTCGATGCTGATGCCAAACGTGAGGGATGAGGCTCCATCGGAGTCATAGTCCAATTGATCAGCGTGAGTCTCACCCTCTAACGATAAAGCACCTGCCAGTGCAGCAGATGCTGCGTGTGCCATCCCCTGAATGTCTGCAGGTTTTGGACGCGTCTGCAAGTCAGACAATGATGCAACAGGTGTTGCGAGATGCACCTCTTCATGACCCGCTATGGTCATGCCACGCTCCGGAATTATATGAGGCGTTTCAACGACAGAACTTGTATATGTCTTGAGGGCAGAGCCTGGGACATCCTGAGGCACAACCTCCTCAGGTGCGCCATGCTCAGCTGATACAGAACCTGCGCATTCCATGTCTGCGCAGCCCGGGACATTCTGAGGTACGACCTCCTCAGGTGCCTCACGCCCCGCACAGACAGAAACTGTACATTCCGCACAGCCCTGGACATTCTGAGGCACGACCTCCTCAGCCTCACGCCCCGCACAGACAGAAACTGTACATTCTATGTCAGCACAGCCCGGGGCATTCTGAGGCACGACCTCTTCAGGTGCCTCACGCCCCGCACAGACAGAAACTGTGCATTCCATGTCCGCACAGCCCAGGCCATTCTGAGGCACAACCTCCTCAGGTTCCTCACGCCCCGCAGAGACGGAGGCTAAAATGGGCTCCATAGGTCCATTATTGTCATCACAAGCAGCTCTTTCACTCTGATTCATTAATTCTTTATCATCATCAGGAGTTAGAGATGCAAATCTATTGTGTAAGGCTATGCCGGTAACACAAGGAGCCACCTCAGTGAGGGGTCCATTGTCGCTTCCAGTCAACACAATCTTTTTTGAATCCCTCGTTGCTGCTTCGTCATTAACGTTCGGCCGTTTGTGCTTCTTCCAAGCAGTAACAACAGTGAAACCTTCATCAACCACGGAGGAATCCCTCACTGCTGCTGTCGACGGCTGATTGTGCACAGCATTACCAGGTGCCGCCTGTTTAGGCGTGCCCACGGGGACAGTTACCTTCGTACAGGTATCTCTCGCTGCTGCCGCCGATGTGGACGGCTGATCGTCCACAGCATTACCAGGTTCTGCCTGCTCGGTTGTTCTCACGGGGACAGTTACCTTCGTGCAGGCACCTTTAACATGTCCGTGTTGCCCGCAAATGAAACAGGTCGTCGTTTCGGTCGACACATATATATACTAGACAACTCTTGTATGGTACTGTTCTCTATTGCGTTCTCATCTTGTGTAATACTGCGCATTGTTATTTGCATATTCTGTATCTATTATCTTATTCTAATATCTACCATCGCTTTCTTTGTCTTGCAGATTGATTGTTCATCGTTGTTGCTAATAAACCTGCATTCAATTGATACATTCTTGTTTATGAACAATCAACTCATCTGAAGATGCCTGCTGCAGTCTGCCCCTTCCCGAGCTGTGTCTACGTTACTGACAGCACTGACAATGCCGTTGCTGCTATCCAGCTCTCCATCCACGCCATGACTCACACGTCCATTGCACCAGCCAAACCGGACAAAGTCAGCCGTCCTCGTATCCAAACCGGCGGTACCAGCGAAGATTGGCAATATTTCACCAGAAGATGGGATGGTTACAAGGCAGCGACCCAGATAATCGGCAATGATGTTCGCGTTCAACTCCTTGAATGTTGTGATGATAATCTACGACGTGACCTCCACCGCAGCAACCCACGCATTGAAATCAAGGACGAGGCAGCTATACTACAAGCCATTCGGTCCCTTGCTGTCCGAGAGGAGAATACCATGGTGTCCCGCGTAAACCTCCACAACATGCGACAGGACCGAGAAGAACCAATTCGTACCTACGCAGCCCGTCTGGCTGGTCAAGCTGAGATCTGCAAGTTTTCTGTTGTATGCTCATGCAATCCCCCTACTGATGTCAACTACACCAAGGACATGGTTCGCGATGTCCTATGTCGGGGACTCGCCGATCAAGATATACAACAGGACATTCTCGGCGATCAAAATCAGAACATGAGCTTGGAGGAAGTTCTCATTTTCGTCGAGGCCAAGGAAGCAGGGAAACGTTCCCAGAATGCCTTGCGCGATAGTGAAGGCGCTCATGGCGCAAGCCAATACAAAAACTGGAAGGACAAAAGAGCCCTGATCACTACCGACAAGCAGGCGGCCATTTGTAGTTATTGCGGCAAAACTGGTCATGGCAAACAGCCGAACATCGACCAAAGGCGTCAATTCTGCAATGCCTACGGGAAAACATGCAGTAAATGCGCCACTCGCGGCCATTTTGCACATGTCTGCCGGGGAGGCACAAAAAAGGCGGACAACAAACCTACGGACAAATCAATGGATGCTCATGATGTGGAAGAAAGCAGCCAGGTCCACGATCTCCTCTGCTCTGTCACGGAACGAGAAACGGCCATTTGGAAGCCGCAAATTAAAAGGGCCATGGCCACCTTGTCAACTCCACTACACCTCGACCACCATATATTTGACCACCTCTCTGGCTGGACCAAGAAGAAGTCTCAACCACAGCCGTACATAAAACTCATAGCACGGATCGATAAGGAATCTTATGACCATTTCGGCCAGCCACTGTCATCCCGACCAAAATCGGCCAGGCTCCAGGCCATGGCCGACACTGGCTGTCAAAGCTGCCTCACAGGACTTAATATTTTCCACAAACTCGGGCTGCGTAATGAAGACCTGTTACCTGTCAACCTGAAGATGAATGCTGTTAACAGTGGAAGGGTCCGGATTATCGGCGCCATGCTCCTACACCTGTCTGGTTGCACAGCCAATGGCGACATTATTGAAACCCGACAAATCTGCTACATCTCACCTGACACACGGAACATGTATCTCAGTCGTGAAGCATGCGTCGATCTAGGCCTCGTGTCTAGTAGCTTCCCAACCATTGGCGAATCCAACACAGTTGGTGCTGCAGTGGCAGCAGTTATCGATGCAAATTGTAACTGCCCGGAAAGATCGCTTCCCCCTACACTGCCTACATCTATCCCATTTCCGGCCACTGACGAGAACCGAGAGAGGCTGGAGAAATGGCTACTGGAGTACTACAAAAGCAGCACATTCAATGTCTGCGAACACCAGCCACTACCCCACATGGAAGGTCCGCCTCTCACACTGATGGTTGACCCCGAGGCAACACCAAAAGCGGTGCACACCCCAGTGCCTGTCCCCTTACACTGGCAGGCAGAAGTCAAGGCTGGTATCGATCGCGACATCAGGTTAGGGGTCCTGGAACCGGTGCCAATTGGTGAACCAGTGACATGGTGCAGCAGAATGGTCGTCTGTCCAAAGAAGGATGGGACCCCACGGAGGACAGTTGATCTGCAACCACTGAATGCGCACTGCACACGTGAGACCCACCACACCCAGTCACCCTTCCATCAAGCAATGGCGGTGCCACATAACACCAAAAAGACGGTAACAGACGCCTGGAATGGCTATCACAGCGTTCCAATCAGAGAATGTGACCGCCATCTGACAACGTTCATCACACCATGGGGCCGATACCGTTACTGCACCACTCCCCAAGGTTACATCGCTTCAGGTGATGGATACTCCAGACGATTTGACGAAATTGTATCGGACTTCAAAAACAAGTCCAAATGTATTGATGATACCATCATGTGGAGCGACACATTGGAAGAGAGCTTTTTTCAGGCATGCAACTGGCTCGACCTGTGCGGCCGTAATGGGATTACGCAAAATCCGACGAAATTCCATTTTGGTCAGGACACGGTCGAATTCGCTGGATTCGAGATCACCATGGACAGTGTACGACCATGCCAAAGGTATCTCCAAGCGATACAGGACTTCCCCACACCAAAAACAATTACTGACATTCGCTCCTGGTTTGGGCTAGTCAATCAGGTAACATACTGCTTCAGCATGACCGAGAGGATGCGACCTTTTCGGGACCTCCTAAAACCATGCACCCCCTTCTACTGGGATGCAACACTACAATCCCTATTCGAAGAATCAAAACGACTCATCATATCTGAAGTCGCAAATGGGGTCCGGATCTTTGACAAGGAACGGACAACATGTCTCGCAACTGACTGGTCGAAGGATGGGATTGGCTTCTGGCTCCTCCAAAAACACTGCAGATGCCCTGGTGAAACCCCACAGTGCTGCCCCGATGGCTGGAAAATCACCCTTGCTGGAGGCCGCTTCACCCATGCAGCGGAGTCGCGCTATGCTCCGATAGAGGGTGAAGCTCTAGCAGTGGCGGACAGCCTGGAAAAAGTAAAGTATTTTGTGTTGGGATGCAAGAACCTGATTATTGCCGTCGATCACAAGCCCTTAATCAAGCTTCTTGGTGACAGACGATTAGAGGACATCCATAACACGCGGCTTGCCAACTTGAAAGAAAGGACCCTAGCATATCGTTTCCGAATTATCCACATCCCGGGAAAACGACACTGCGTACCAGATGCGATTTCACGACATCCGTCGGGTGCCAGACCATCGGAACGACTGCCACTGGTGGATGACATTTCCTCCATTATGGATGTGGCCACATCGACTACACTAAGACAGCACACCTTGACTGGGCTGTGGACCACAGATGACGACACTGGCATGGAAATGGCTATTTCTATGGCAGCCATCAAGACACTCGATTCTGTGCGGTCCGTCACTTGGGACGATGTTCGGGACGAAACAGCAAGTGACACTCAGATGCTGCAGTTACTCAATTCTATTGAGCAGGGTCTACCTGCCAGTCGGGACGATTTCCCTGTGTCCATTTTGGAATACTTTCCCTTCCGTGAACACCTCTACACTATTGATGGCATAGTGGTCTACAAGGGGAGGATTATAATCCCACCGAAGCTACGGAAGCTTGTCCTTGAGAATCTTCATGCTGCTCACCAAGGAGTCACGGCTATGACCACCCGGGCCAGCAGCTCGATCTTTTGGCCTGGAATCACTCCCCAGATTCATGAGATGCGCAATCGCTGCTCACACTGCAATCGGATGGCCCCATCGCAACCAAGCGCTCCACCTACAGCCTCAGCTGAACCTGCCTACCCTTTCCAGTACGTTTGTTCAGATTACTTTCATCACAAGGGTCGGAGTTATTTGGTCACCGTTGATCGTTACTCTAATTGGCCAATCATTCAGCTAACAACTGGCGGGGCACAAGGCCTAGTGAAATGTCTGCGGTCGAACTTCGCCACTTATGGTATCCCCGACGAATTGGCATCTGACTGTGGGCCAGAATTCACGGCACATGACACCCAAGACTTCTTGCGTCGGTGGGGCGTTAACCATCGGTTGTCATCCACTGCCTTCCCACACAGCAACTGTCGTGCCGAGATCGCAGTCAAAACATCGAAAAGATTGATCACCGATAACACTGGTTCCAATGGTGAACTAGACACTGATCGGTTCCAACGTGCAATACTCCAGTACCGGAATGCACCGGATCAGGACACTAGGTTGTCTCCAGCCATGATCATCTTCAAGAGGCCAGTCAAGGACTTCATACCCATCATCCCAGGCAGATACTTGCCATCGGACACCTGGCGGGAAACACGCAACAATCGTGAGGAAGCTTTGCGCATTCGGCATGCCAGGGAGATCGAAAGACTCTCTGAACACACGACAAAGCTACCTCCACTGGCCGTCGGGGACCATGTCCGGATCCAGAACCAGACCGGCCTGGAACCACGAAAATGGGACCGGACCGGAACCGTGATTGAGGTAAAACAATTCGATCAATACGTTGTCAAGGTGGATGGCTCCGGAAGAATCACTCTCCGGAATCGTAAGTTCCTGCGACGTTTTACGCCTTTCAGCATGACAACCCCCACTACGACTGGCAAAAGTGGCATGCTGCCAACCGTTATGCCAAGTGTTATGCCAATCGTACCGAAATACTTAATGTCTGGTACCCAACCCATCGCCGCTCCAAGAGTCTGTCTCAATCCTGTTACCACTCCCCAGAAGGGTGAACCCCAACATGTCATTGCGCCGGGCTTACCATCACAGACACTCCGCTCCATCACCGCGATGACACCACCTGCGAGAGTCGCTAACCAACCACATGTGCAGACCACCGCCACACCTCCACGGTCACTGCCTATTTCTGCCCCCTTGACGGTTCGGGTGATGATGGACCAGCTGGAGGGGACTCCGGCGTCGGACAGGGCGATAGCGAACCACCCACCGGAGACTCCCACAATGGACCAGGAAATTACGAACTGCCCTCAGAGGACTCCGACGATTGATCGGGTGGTGACGGGCCGCCCGAAGCGAATTATCAAACCACCAGCCCGATTCAATTCAGAAGAATATCAATTATAAACTCATGTGATCCTTTTTCTCGGTCTCCAGTTTCGTTCTATTCTGTGTCACAATTGAACGTTTTTGGGAAAGGGAGATAGACAACTCTTGTATGGTACTGTTCTCTATTGCGTTCTCATCTTGTGTAATACTGCGCATTGTTATTTGCATATTCTGTATCTATTATCTTATTCTAATATCTACCATCGCTTTCTTTGTCTTGCAGATTGATTGTTCATCGTTGTTGCTAATAAACCTGCATTCAATTGATACATTCTTGTTGTATTAACAAGGAGGAACACAAGGAGCCACCTCAGTGAGGGGTCCATTGTCGCTTCCAGTCAACACAATCTTTTTTGAATCCCTCGTTGCTGCTTCGTCATTAACGTTCGGCCGTTTGTGCTTCTTCCAAGCAGTAACAACAGTGAAACCTTCATCAACCACGGAGGAATCCCTCACTGCTGCTGTCGACGGCTGATTGTGCACAGCATTACCAGGTGCCGCCTGTTTAGGCGTGCCCACGGGGACAGTTACCTTCGTACAGGTATCTCTCGCTGCTGCCGCCGATGTGGACGGCTGATCGTCCACAGCATTACCAGGTTCTGCCTGCTCGGTTGTTCTCACGGGGACAGTTACCTTCGTGCAGGCACCTTTAACATGTCCGTGTTGCCCGCAAATGAAACAGGTCGTCGTTTCGGTCGACACATATATATACGTATTTGATAGTTATGACCATTGAGCGACAGCGTCATGGTCGCATTAAGCGTCTGAGCGTTGTCTTTGAGGATAATATAACAATGACGCCGGAAGGTCATGATGTGTCGGAGCGAGGCGTCTGCTCGAAGTCGCAGGGGGATCATCGATATCCGGGACACGACGGTGCCGAAACGATTAAGCGAAGAGACAATGTGCTCGCTTTTTATAAAGGGCGGTAAGTTCGACAAGATGATTCGGACCGCCGGTGTGTCCATCGGGCTAACACTTATGTAGATGCCCTGGGGTAAGGACAGACCGTGTTCCACCACCTCATTAACGAGGTGTTCCTTTGATACAAAGACCACGATTCTGTGGTTCATCCTGGAAGCAGCGAGGACATTATCCAGGCCGACAATGTTACCAATACTGGTTACCACGTCCTCGACGCTCACTCCGTCAGGCGGACAAGCAATAAGCCCGTGTTTGCGAGTCAATGACCCGTACCTGCTATTGTGCAAACGAACGTTCGCCATAGCTAAAAATAAATGAAACTAAAGAAACGGTTTCGAAATAAAATAAAAGAGAACCTGTCGCGAGCAAAACCTGCAGGCGAAGGTAAAATGAAAGTAAAAATAATGAAAAAGCCGATTGCCGACGATGGGAAAACACGGCAAGCAAAGCACAGGCCCGAAGAACACAAGGTTATTTCGGCCTCGCACACAAACTCACCGTGCGTGCTCTCTCTCTCCTGTCTCAACAAAAAAAGGAAACACGGGGAAAACTTCACAAACACGAACAAGGACACAGAGGGAGTGAAATGGGGATAGGAAAGACGCCAGCACAGCACAGTACTCACAACTCAGCGCATACAGCCGCCATGACCGACACAACGGCAGAGAGACAGAGAGACAGAGAGACAGAGAGACAGAGAGACAGAGAGAGAGAGAGAGAGAGAGAGAGAGAGAGAGAGAGAGAGACTTTTTAGACTTTTTATTACAAAAATATAAAAATACAAGCCAGTCGGTGAAGAATACTATTCAATACAGGCACAATAATCAAAAATACAGAAAAGAAAAAGAGATAATGACAGGAAATCAAAACAGTACAATGAACTAGAAAATAAAAACAACAACAGAAAAACCGACCACACACTGAATCAATCCAAACAAACCTACAAATATACCATTAATTCATTCTCCTGCACCATGCAGATCCCATCAAAACACCAGATGTTCATAAACTCATCAATACATTTCTTCCTTTCAGAATCACAAAATTCAAGTTTGAGTCTTGCAGATGTCAAGGCATTAAAAAAGAACAAGACATCACATTGCCCAATCGGCTTTCCTTTCAGTTTTTCCCTCCTCGATAAATAAATTGCCATTTTCGCCGTGGCCACTAAAAACAAAAACAACATATGTACATGTTCTTTCATATCATTGAAACCAAAAATAAATGATCGCAGAGAAAAAGTGATCTTCATTTTTCCAGCCATGTAGTTCAGCCATTGAAATAAAGGCACAAGCCTTGCACAATCAACGTACGCATGGAACACATCCTCTGTGTAAACACAGAACGGGCAACACGTAGATGTGGGCGCGAAATGACTCACTAATTTATTAGACGGAATGATCCAGTGTATCATTCGCCACTGGAGGTCACCTGTCCTTTTGCTTACCAGCTTACTGTATATTGATTCCCATACAGGCTCAGATGGGAGTCCTTCCGGCATTAGCCCTTTCCACCTGGCCACTCCATTTAATGGTGAGTTCCCAAGCAGAACTGCAGTGCATAACCGATACAGGTCTTTACTACTGCATTTCTGAAAAATGTTTTGTCCCTCACTAATTGGGGGCAAGTCTCTGTGACTAGGCTGTACCAATAAACCAGGAAAATGCCAGTCATTGGATGTCACCAAAACTTCCTGGGTCCATCTTAGTCCAAGTTGGAAGCTTTTCTTTACTATTTCCTTTAGTACTCTTCCGATTATTCTGTTTGACCATATTCCAGTCATATCAGCTATCTCTTGCACCGTCTTCCACCCCCAACCAGAATCATGGCGGAGGTCCAACACTTTGATTATGCCCGCTGTAATAAAGTGTTGATAAAAGTCTCGGCTTCTTGGAATTGCAGGAAACAGTGGGTTGTAAAAAAGGGGTTCTTCCACAAGCATGCTTGTAGCATAGGTTTCTTGCTGGCGACTAGTCGAAAAGCTTTGCCAGGCATTCAGAAGGCTCTGATAGAATGATGGTAGATGAGATGTGTCGACATGTTGGAGTTGGACTAAGAAAAGTTCAGGGCCGTATCCGAGCCCGCTTGCTTTTCGCAGCACGTGATAGGCCAGAAGTCGGCTTGGCAGTCGTTCCTTGTACAGCAACTGCTGTATGGTACACAGCCGAAAAGCCATGATACGACTTTTTATGTCGATCAGTCCCTGGCCACCTTCAAACAAGGGGCTACATATGACATTTGGTAGCAACCAATGGTGACCACTCCAAAAAAAATCCACGAGTAGCCTCTGCACTGCCTTTAGTAGTGCCTCTGGCGGCTGAAGGCAGATAAACCTATGCCACAGGGAAGAAGCCACCAAATTATTAACCACTAGAACCCTGCCTTTGTAGGAAAGGTGGGGCAGAGCTCGTTTCCACAGTCCCAGTTTTTTTTTGACATGCTCAACAATCCCGTCCCAATTTTTGAGGACGTAATGTGGAGATCCCAGGAAACCCCCAAGGTATTTGACTCCGTCTTCCACCCATTTTAACTTTGTTGGTAGATGCACAGGTGGTACCAGCACTCTTCCAGGTGGAATGTTCTTGAGACAGGGAATCCATAAGGCCTTACTCTTGTCCCAGTTACACTTCAAAGAAGAAGCGAGGCAAAAAAGATTTAAACATTCAACAAGTGCTGGGATATCACTCTCCTTCTTAACAACCACACAGACATCATCTGCATAAGCCGATACAACTACTGAAGGACTCCCAGGGGATACTGTCACTCCTGAAATATTTTTCCTAAATAAAATTAGGAGTGATTCCATTACCAAGGAAAATAACAACCCAGAAACCGGGCATCCTTGTCTCACCCCTCGTTGAACCTGTACCGGAGAGCTGAGTTCGTTATTTATTTTAAATAAACTAAATATATTGTTGTACAACAAAGTCACGTAGGCCCTAAAATTGACACCAAAGCCACATGCTTCTAGCACACGATACAAAAAAACATGATCCACACCGTCAAAAGCCCTTTCCAAATCAAGGAATATTATCCCAAAATCTTTTTCCAAGCAATCACATTCCATTAAATCTCTAATCAAAAAAATATTATCATAAATAGATCTGTTTGGGATGCAGTAATTCTGATCATGGTGGACTAGGTCACCGATTACCGTCTTCAACCGACTGGCCAACACTTTCGACAATATTTTGTAGTCCGTACATAATAACGAGACCGGCCGCCAATTCTTTATCTGTCGTAGATCCCCAGTCTTTGGAATCAGCGACACCACTGCTCTTCTGAAGCATAGTGGGAGTTCTCCAAGCACCAAGGATGATTCCAGGACATTCAATAATTCAGGGCCCAAAAGGTCCCAAAAAGCCAAGAAAAATTCTGCCGGTAGGCCGTCAATCCCAGGAGCTTTCCCCGAGTCCATTTCACTTAGGGCCTGCGTTAGCTCAGGCAAAGTAATTGTTGAATCCAGGCCCAGGCACTGAGGCTCAGTTAGGGATGAAAGGTGAGAAGTTAAAAATTCCATGGTTTGCTCACAAACATTTTGTTTTGCATAAACTTTTGAAAAAAACTCTCTAATGCACAACCTTACATCTCCAGGGTTGGCAACCATGTTTCCCCTAAAGTCTTGTACAGAGAAAAGGGTTTTGGGTAACTTATTTACAAAATCCATTTGGAAAAAAGATTTACTCGGGGTGTCTGATACCTTTAAATTGTTTATTCTTAATCTGATTAACAGGCCTGCTGCTTTCTCCTGAATCAGCTCTCTCAGTTGAGCCTTCTTTTCAACCAATAACCTGTGGTCTCTTCTGATATTATCTTTAGCCAGTTTACACTCTAACCGTATAATATCAGCTTCTAAACAAGCCATTGTTATATTTTTTACGTCAGTATCATTTGAAACAAACTGCTGACAAAACACTCTAATCTGAGCTTTTGTGTTATCCCACCATAATGCTAAAGAAGAGAAAGAGGGCTTTCTTGAAAGTTGGATGACCCAAAAAGCACGGAAGGCGTCTTTAAACAAAGCATCTTCGAGAAGACTGGTATTGAATTTCCAGTATGCACTTTTGCGTAAGGGTTGAGGGAAAAAGAGGCCCATGGTAACTAAATGATGATCAGAAAACAAAGATGGAAAATGATTTGGAGAGATAACCGCATTCCTGAACTGTGAGTTTATGTACCAACGGTCAAGTCTAGCGAAGGTCATTCTCCCATTGGCACATCGTCCCCAAGTATACTCAGATTTGTTGGGGTAATGCAGTCTCCATGCATCTAGCACACCCACTGCCGAAAAATAATTTAACAAATCAGTACTACCTTCGGGATGAGGTTCTGCTGTATTTCGGTCTATACTGGGTTTAAAGGTGCAATTAAAGTCACCCCCCATGCAAATACAATTATTGAGATCTATCGACTGCATGTGTCGAATTAAAGATGAAAAGAAAGCTCTTCGTTCCACACTCTCACTTGGTGCATAAACGTTGAATAGTGTAAACCGAAAATTGTTAATGACCAGTTCCAATGAAATAAACCGGCCTTTAATCACCTCCTGGAAGAGGCATGACTCAGGTACTAGGCCTGGTCTGAGTAAAAAGGCTACACCAGCAGAAGAAGAAGACATGTTACTAAAAAAACATTGTCCTTTAAAGAGGCGACACCAGTCGTACTCCCCATTTTGAATTATATGGGTTTCCTGGAGTAAGAGTACATCAATTTTCTTGCGCTCAAATAAACTTTTCACCTGAACCTGGCGGTTTTGGCTTGCACCTCCGCCATTCATATTTAAGGTTCCAAAGGTGATTTTTTTCATGGATTATCAAAAGGCGTGAGCGGTTGTTGGGAAATCTCGCTCCCTGCTTTTGTAACAGCCTTTCTAAGCCGATGAAACAGCGACCTTGTTAAATGAAATTCATCTGGCCTCCTAATTATGTCCTTTGCAGCCTGGATGAATGAAATTAAATCAGGAAAATGATCTTTTACAATCACATTTCGGTGTCGGTAGGTGTCATTCAGAAAAGAAATAACGAGTTGAGGGGCTATGGATGACTGATCTGATGAAGATTGAGACAACTCAGTCATCTCAACTTCATCCTCTGAATCTGACAAATCAGAAACAGCTCCGCCCGGGTCACATATATCAGTCTGCCCAGTCCCCATTTTGATTCCAGCCAAGTCCGAAGATTTGCTGGAATGTTCTATGGTAGAGTCATCCTCACTCTGGTACCCGGGACATTCAGCAGGAGCTGAAATCTCGGCTTCACCCTCCTGCAGGGAGATGTTCACTGGCTCAGTTGACGAACCAGTGTCATGATTTAGATCTTGCAGGGGTAAAGAGGAGCTTGGGGCTGAGACATTCCCAATCCGCTCGGTCTCAGCAGGTAGTGAAGGTGGCGGCTCACTAATGGGCTCACCATCATCTTTAGTCTCACCATCTACTTTTTCTCCCAGGTTTTCGGTGCTGCCCGATAATGTTTCAGAATTAATTAATTCATGTTCCTTCTCCCTGGTGTCAACACAGCTTGTGGACACCTGAGAAAGACGTTCCAGGGCGTCTGCACCCACACTCTCTTTATCCAACACTACCTTTTTCAAAGTAATGTTGGAGTTACAAGCACCAGGTGCTCTTCGTTTCTTTGTCACCACAATGGGATTTTCTTCCATCTCCTCACTGCACGTAGCATCTGCCACCACAGGTGGGTTATCTGGGGTTATTTCATTATTTACCGAATCAGCGGTGTTGCCGTTTACACTAAGACGAACAGGAGTATTATCCCTACTCCTCGAGTGCGAGGGAGCGTCGGTAGGAACCGTTCGGGTATTTCGGTTTACGTTGTTTCGTACGTTAGAGACCAGGGTGTTATCTCTTTTACAATCAGCGTCACTATGACCTGCTTCACCACACCTTACACACGATACCTTCGGACAAAGCCTTTTCACATGGCCAAAAGCTCCGCACTGAAAACATGTTAATGAGGCCGATGACGCATACATCTGGTACTCATGGTTGTTCACCTTTACCTTGAACGTGATGTTTA